>NC_064816.1:24570769-24730957 GCF_023721935.1 Panthera uncia
CCCCCCCCCCCCCCCCCCCCCCCCCCCCCCCCCCCCCCCCCAGCGCCCCGGTGATTGAAGCCCAGCAGGGGAATACAGGGAATCACAACCTGCAGGGACATCCAGGGATGTTTTGTTCTACCCTGAAGAAATCCCGGGTAGGGACACTGGAACTGTAATTGAGGACTTGCTAGAGGCACAGTCTGAACAACCAAGTTAAAAGCTTCAGAGGCCCCCACAACTTAATGAGTTTTTACCTCCTGGATTTCTACCAGCTTATCACAGAATATCGGAGAAAAATCTCATGCTTCTGGCAAAGGGGAAAAGAAACCATTTTCAAATATGCCAGAGCGTCCTATTTTTAACAAGTTCTGTTCTCAGAAAAAGTAACCAAAACCTCACTTACAGGGGTTTTATCAGAGACTAACTGACCTGGGGGTGTGGGGAGGGAAATGCCCAACTCCAGCCCACTTTACCATCCTATCCCACCTAACGGGGAGAAAAAATAATTGAGAAGCACATGTGAAGTTCACAGTCCAGAGGCATAAGGCTCACTAGAAGACTGAGACCAAATCATAGGATTATAAAATGCTTCCCCTACTCCCACACCTTACCATGACATTACTGAAGGCCTAGTTAAAGCAGTTACTTTTACCCAGTACATCATGTCCAGTAATAAAAAAAAAAAAAAAAAAAAAGACAAGACATACTAAAAGGCAAAAAATAGGCGTTTGCCTGGCTCAATCAGTAGAGCATGTGACTTTTGATCAAAGGGTCATGAGTTCAAGCCCCATGTTTGGCATAGAGCCAACTTAAATAAATAGGTAAATATTTAAATAAACACATACATACATACATACATAAATGGCAAAAACCAGCTTGATGAGAGAGCAAGCATTAGAACCAGACTCCGATATGGCAGGGATGATAGAATTATCAGACTGGGAATTTAAAACAACTATACTATGTTAAGGGCTCTCATGGATAAAGACAACAGAAAAGAGCAGATGAGCAATGTTAGCAGAGATGAATTCTAATAAAAGCAGTAAGAAATGCTAGAGAATAAAAAAACATAACAAATGAAGAATGCAATGCCTTTGATGGACTAATTAATATACTAGACATGGCTAAGGAAAGAATCTGAGTGTGAGGACATTGCAAAAGAAACCTCCCAAACTGAAAAGCAAGGGGGGGGGGGGGGAACCTGGAGCAGGGTGACAAAAACCAAAACAGAAAAACATCCAAGAACTGTTGGACAACAAAAGGTGTAACATAAACATCATGGGAGTAACAGAGAAGAGAAACAGAAATATTTGAAACAATAAGGACTGAGAATTTCCTCAACTTAATGGCAGACACCAAACCACATACATATCCAGAAAACTCGGATATCCAACACCAAGCAGGATAAATGCCCCAAATCCTCCATCTATGTGTATAATTTTCGAACTACAATCAAAGATGAAAACAGAGAAAGAAACCAAAGGGGAAAAAACACCTTACCTATAAAGGAGTAAAGGTAAGAATTACATCTGACTTCTCAGAAACCATGCAAGCAAGAAGAGTGGAATATTTAAAACGTCGAGAGAGGAGCGACTGGGTGGCTCAGTCAGTTGAGCATCTGACCACTTGGTTTCAGAGCCCAGAGCCTCTTGGGATTCTGTCTCCATCTCTCTGCCCCTCCCCCGCTCACACTCTCATTCTCTCAAAAATAAACATTAAAAAAATAAATGAAGTCTGACCCCAGGGCTGACTCCTTGGCTCAGGTGGTAGAGCATGTGACTCAATCTTGGGATCAAGAGTTCAAGCCCCACATTGGGTATAAAGATTTAAAAATAGGATCCTTAAAAAAAAGTCTGACCCCAATAAATTATCTGAAAGTGGTTATTATTACTATATGAGGTAATTCTGTACATATGCTAAAGAATTGGAAGCCTCAGTAAATGAGACATGAATGCTCTGGAAAACTGAAGTAAACATTTCACTTGTATTTTCGATAGAGAATATATAAGGTAAAGGGGGAAAATTCATGTGAACAGAAACATGTTAACAAAATACCAAGATGTTACATCACAGGAAAGCAACTCAATAAATTAGACAAAGGACAATGGGTGATATTCTGCCCTCCACCCTCACCAAAAGCTTATTGGTCAGAGGGACAGAAAACAGATAATGGTTCCATCCTCAACTCCAAAGCTGCTGCTTATCAGCCTTTAAGAGAACCACAGTTCTTCTTCAGTTTTCCTATCAACACACTTAACAATTACTTGACAGAATATTTTTTACTCTAGGGATATAATCAACTGTTCTGTACAATAGGGGAGGTCACAGAGACCTCTTATTGATTGACCAACACTAAGTTTAACATTAGTGTGAACAGTAAGCATTGAATCTTGATGGTGTCAAGTATTTCCTAAGAGTACAGAGCATGTCAGTAAGTTGGGACAGTGATAGTGACTTTTTAAGTTACCATCATTTGCAAAGAATGTTAAACACAGGGAAAGGCATTATGGGGGTTATTTCTTAACTTATACTTTTTCCCAAAGAATTGACTTAACTTCTATGGTGGTGGTGGGGAGGAACTTTTCAACGTGACTTAAAAAACTACCACCACTGGGACTGAAGAAAAAGCAGTAACTTCTTAGGGTAAAAAACATGCCAAGTTACCAAGTTAATGTTTTCTTAAAAAAAAAAAAAAAAAAAAAAAAGGCAATCTTGCAAATCTAGCCCATTTAGTGAAAATTAGGCAATTTTACTTTCTTAATGCAGCCATTTACAACGATAGTAAGAGTTCCTTTACATCACAAATAAGATTATATGGATTCTCTTTACTCCTTTTTCAGAGTCCGTGAAAGCATCCTGGACTTGCTTTAAAAATTAATACAGTGGTGATTTAACTATGATCATAACGGTGAACCCATTCAAAGTTTAGTATCTCCTAGTTGAACCCCAGGAACTACACATACTACACCATATCTTAGTTCTTATCCAATAAGAAATAATACCTTTCTTATTCAGAGAGAAGAGAGAATTCACCCAGTGAGCTAATGAAGTTACACTTGTATCAAGTGATCCATGTTAAACACTTTACCCCGGTAACCTGTATGTCAATCATCAAGTACTTAATTCTAATTTCCTTTCACTTGATCCAACATTTTATTATTCAAAAATATGTTTTACTAGCATATATTTGGTTTGAAAATAAAATTTCAATCTACAAATTTATCTGAATCTATACAAGCCACTAAGAACTTTTTTTAAGGTTTATAAAATACATAAAACATTTTAGACAAAAACTAAGTCATAAGGTTACCAAGTTGAGTCCTTAATAACTTAATAGATGTAGTTAATGAAGTATATATACCTTTATTGCCTTATTAACAAAGAATTAGTCACATGCAGCTCTCTGTAGAAGTTCTGAAAGAGGTGAAGCCAAAAAGGAAAGTGCTTGTGAACTCTTCTACACAGGAGAGCAGCATCACTAACAGTCTGTAGTCTGCCATGCAAACAGCACTTGCATTTTTTAAAAGCTAACATCGGTTGTGAAACAAAACACATGCATACATGCTTTTGGGGCAGTTCATTTTATTACAGCTTTTGCCTCCTTATCTGAGTTTAGAAATGTACAATGTCAAACTCTATTTTATTAAAAGAAACTAAAATTTGAAGTTGCTCCCCATCACACTGTTATATACATGATAGCAACCTGTATTTTATTTCCACTGTAAACAATTAGTAAATTCACGGAGACCTGGATTACTGTTCACAAAATGTAATATATGCAAATTAACTTCGCTAAATAAGAAAATCCATTTCAAACATCTTCAAGACTCAAGAAGAACACGCACAGTAACATATTTTTATCATTTTATTAGGAAGAATTCCAAATGGGTTATGAAGAAAACTTACTGAGTTTGATGAGTTTTCCAAAAACTCTTAATGAAGATATGTTCACCAATAAACAATAAAACATCAGCAGAACTATCATATACTGGGCAAAGAGTCAGGCTGATACCAAAAAGCAACATGCAACATAAAAAAGATACAATATAAAGGAAGACAATCTGCTGGGTATTAAAAAATCATCTCAATATGAACTCTTTGCAACCAGCACAGAACTAATTAGCTATCAAATCCAAACCACACTAAGGTAAGCTTGGCTGATGAAAAGCCAGGATTCAATAATGGGGAGAAAATAGAAGGTCCTCAGTGCAAGAGATCTGAATAGTGTTTTGGAGCATTTCCCTGGCTGGTACAAGCAGGATTAGAAAATCTTTTTGGCAAGGGAGAAAAATAAATACAAATGGAATGCTACATTTTTTTAAATCAGCAGACTGTCCCAGGAATGATAAAGGTATCAGTAAAGTAGCAAGGGGATAACTTTAAAACGTTATTTCTTGTGGGCTCAAAAAACATTCAAAACGGATTTATTTAAAGGTGTCACAATAGCTATGTCCAGGCATTTAGGCTTAAGAGAAATAAAATTAAAAGAGGACACTTTTTTTCCCAAGTTAAGGAGAATTTCTTTAAAACCAAGCATATTGCTAAATAGCAATATTATACTTGGCAAACAATAATTGGCAACAAAATAAGTTTAAACGCTGTAATATTCTGCCCAAACCAGTCCCAGATACTGTTTAATAACCAAGATGCAAACTAATTTTGTTGTAACAAGCCTAGACCAATTCTATCAAATGTGTCCTTGGTTAGATATCCAGTTTCATTTAACGTTTTGAAAGCTCATTTGACAGCCAGTCAAGTCCCTCATACAGACCAGTTCCTTGTGTAGCACAAGTGGCTTGAACATACCACTGTAAAGAAAGAACAAAAAATACGTGATTAACAGAATACTATATATAACCACAGTCTTTAAAATTTCTTAATCAGAAAATTAAATACTTCCTCCCAAATGCCCAAGGTATTACTTAGTCAGCAGTTACCATAAATGTATAGGAAAAAAGTAAATGAAAAAATTAATATATAAAACTATAGGAATAATGGCATAAATACATTAAAGTTTGCATCTTACAAATGTTTAATTTTACAATGGTCTCACTAACTATATTGATTAGGAGTGTTCTAATACATGCTTCTCACAAACTCTTGCCACATTTAAATCTACTCCTACTGATTCATTATTAGATTTAATCAATGATCTAGTCCTTAATCCGAAAAGAACATTTATAGGAAGATTAGTAACTAAGTACCCACCAGGTCCTTATAACCCTCGTTTCCCATAAAACTAAGTTCAAAGTACAGAAGGCAAAATTTTGAAAAAAGTAGGAGCTGCTGATAGAGGCAGGCTTTTCAGATAACTTCACTATCTGTATGTAGTCTCATGTATTCTAAAAAGTTCCACTTTTTAAAATGGTAATGAATCATATCTCAGTAACTGCATGAAATACCATGAAAAGCTAACAAAGAGCAAGAAAAAGATCTAGAAAGCAATTTCATTACCTTGAAGGATAGTTTATTTTTAATACTTTACTGACTAGTTTTATTCTACCTTACAATAAGGACTTCGCTTTAATATTGCAAGTTCAATGCAAGTATACAATGCTACCAATAATTATTTGAATATCAAACACCCAGAAACCTAGAAGGCTGGGAAAAGGCATAAATTATTATCTTCACAGCACTGGAAACTGGTAGCATTTACAGTTTATCTTGTTTAAATCATCCTGGGACATCTCAAACATACTATACAGTTATTGCCACAGCACAGTATTTACCTTGTTGACAAGTATTTCCCAGTATTTAAATCACTGACCTAAACAAGCTACTGGAGAACAAGTATAACATGTCTTATAATTTTTTTTAAAGTTTATTTATTTTTGAGAGAGAGACAGAGCACGAGGGTGTGGGGGCTGGGCGAGAAAGAGAGGGAGACATAGAATCCAAAGCAGGCTCCGGCTCTGAGCAGTCAGCACAGAACCCAACGCAGGGCTTGAACCCATGAACCACGAGATCATGATCTGAGCCAAAGTCAGACACTCAACCGACTGAGCCACCCAGGCACCCCTCTTACAATTTTAAATTCAAAACTTGTTTAATGTCATAATTATAGTTCACAAGCTTTTGATGTTAACAGGCAAACAGTAAAAAATAGTATTATCTAAAATATGGCTGCTAAATACTGCAGTTTTAATAAGAAAACCAAATTACAAAATACTTGCTGCAAAGCTATTTAAAAGATTTTAAATTAAAATTAACAATATCAATAATCTTTATATAATTCTCATCAAGTACAATTTTCTCATAAAGTATTTATCAATACTAAATGGTTTGAGGGTAAAGTTAATAAAAATCAAAATAAAGGTATCTAAACATTTGGATCCTTAAAGGATAAATATTAAATGTTAAAAAATGGAGAAGATATTAAAGAAGTTTAAAATTGAACACACACTTACAAAAGCCTGAAAGGACTCGTGTCTGTAAACAAGAGTATATTACTGTATTTTTTTAAATGATGTGCTCATTATCTATTCAAAAGGGACAATTACTTAATATGTATTTAAACTGAATACGTGCTTAAACAATTAAACTATTAATTCTAATAGGAGGTTAATACAAATCTCCAAATACTTACTGTTCTGTTACGAAGAGACTGAAGACCTAATTTATCTGTCATTTCACTGATGGCCATAGCATTTGGCAAATCCTGTTTGTTTGCAAAAAGCAGCAACACTGCATCTTGCAACTCATCTTCCTGAAGCTGGAAATAAAAGCTGAGAGTATAACAACTAACAAACTGGAACTCAATTATTGTCACAAAGGAGGGAAAACACTGTCTTCCTATATATATCACTTATTCAACATTAAATACGTTATTAAACATCAACATAATTTCACTACATGAAGTTCATACACGCTTAACAACTTAAACCTCATACCCTTCAATTTTTAAATCCCCAGCAAATAATCATATGCCTTTCAAGTAAAGCAAAACTATTTTTCAAGCCAATCATCCTGCACTCCATTAAAGTAGATCATTTATTTCAGCTTTCATGATCATCCATTAAGAGTCAGGATTGGCAAGGACCAGAAACACAAATGGGAATATGTATTTACGGCAGAATCTTATGGTACTCAGTAGTAAAGTTATTGAGAGGATTCTTTTTGGACTTGTATTCCTTTCCAGCCGGCTGGACCATACACCAGTAGGACAACAAAACAATGATTATGGTATTAGCAGTATCATGAAAAATACAAGAACACAAGAGTATGTTACAATAGGAAATAATATAAGAGTAAATAAGTAAAAGTATATAGAAGCTGGCAGGCATGAGTACTGACACATGACACAACATGGACCAGCCCTGAAAACTTATGTTAAGTGAAAAGTAACAAAAAGTTAAAAAAGACCACATATTGTATGATTCTATTTATATGAATGTCTAGAATAGGCATATACACATTAAAGTAAATTAGTGGTTGTAAGGGCTGGGGGTATGGGGTGGAGTAGGGGAAGGAATGGGGAATAGTTCTACAGAATTTCTTTCTGGGTCAATGAAAATGTTCTAAAAAATTAGACTGTGGTAATGTGTGCATAATTCTGTATACTAAAAACCAGTAACTTACACATTTTAAATGAGTGAAGTTTATGGTATGTGAATTGTATCTTGATAAAGCTGTTTACAAAAAGAGTAGAAGGGGTGATATTTAACTCATCAGACAAACTACCAGTGACTTAGTTACACATCTATTGGCACAATGGCTTTACAAACTGCACCACAGTCTTAGAAGTAATGAACGAGAATTAAGATTTCATTTCAGTAAATATTTTATGGCTACACCATGAAACCATGACAAGGTGCCTCTAGCAAGATTCCTCAATAAATTTTCACAATATAAATACAGCTGACCCTTGAACAACTTGGGTTTGAACTGTGTAGGTCAATTTATACATGGATTTTTTGCAGTACATTACTGTAAACACATTTTCTCTTATAATTTCCTTAGCAATTTTATCTAGCTTACTTTGTTGTAAAAATCTAGTATATGATACATACAATATTTGAAATATGTGTTAACTGTTATCGGTCAACAGTAGGCTATTACTATATTACTACTTAAGTTTTTTTGTGTGAGATAAATCTAAAATGAGATTTATTTCAATAAAATACAACTGATGGTTGAAAAAGAATTGAGATATGAATATCCTTTTCTAATTTTTCTAATATTTTAGTTGACGGACAAATGCACAGAAACATTCCAACTGACAGTTGGGATTGCCAGGAACATTGTAGAAAAAAGGTCCACGTTCAGCAGAAAGCTGGATTACAGGTCTTTTGGGACCCTTCCAACCCTAAGATTTTCAGATTCTTTTAGAGTATGCCAGTCACTTTAAATATATTTAAAACAACAGATTTCATGTTATAGCGTGAAGCTACAAAAAACTGCAGGTATTAGAAGAGTTCCAAAAACACTAAAAAATGTTTACTCCAAATTTGCTATTTAAATGACCTATCAAAGACTGAAACAAAAAATGACACAATGGAATTCTTATTAGATCATGGTGTGATTCTTCTCAAGCTGTAGAACAGGCTCTTTAAAGGTAAAATCCTCTGCCCAACTGCTTTACTCCCTAAATGAGGTTTTGGAACACATGTTGAATAAATGTGTATCTCTAATTTGTAGGTTTTGTTGTATTGGCTTTATCTTGTCTGAATTTTCCATATTGTCCCAAATCATCTTTCTGTTTACTCTTTTCAGTCTGTATTTCCAAAAGCTTACTTTCTGAAGCTTGTTTTAATTGTAATCTCTTCTTCCCAACATCAAGCAGTTTTTCCTCCAAATCCCAGATTCCTGGTGTGATTTCATTATTAATTTAGCTTTAGTACATGTTTCATGTGATCCATGAGCACACTTGGGGTTAATTTTCTCCAGATTTTTTTTAAGTGCAGTCGAAAGTTGCATCCTGTCTAACACAAGCTTTTTCACTTCAAAAGCAATTTTCCAGGTCTTTAATTTTAGCTTCAATTTGCTTATCTTGCATGATTTGTTCTACTAGAGTTTTGTTTTTATTTTTTTCATTTACATGAACCACTGAGTTATATTCCAAGAGTTTTTTTGTCTGTGCTCTCAGCCTGAGCAGAAGGGTCGAGCGGTCCTTGGTCCCTGGGCTGCACCACCTGGGCGCCGGTGGCCTGTGCTGCCCGCCTTCCCCACCTCCTGCTCTGGAGTCCAAGGGCTTGGCGGCCGCTTGCTCTTCAGGCTGCTTCTCCATTGTGACTGGCAGGAAGAGCTACCACCTGGGATGGGAAGATGCGGCCTCAGGAGCCAATATTCCCACCACTAAACTGTAGCCCGGAAAAGCAGCAGTTTTTGAGGATTCAAAAGTAATATGTGGATTTTCAACTGTACATATGGGTGGGTGGGGCTTGAGCTGGCACCCTTAATCCCCTTAATCCCCATGCTGCTCAAAGGTCAACTGTGTATGAAAACAATCGGATACATGGCAAAGCCAAAATACCATCATCAACTGAAATACTACTACCTTCAGGTAGAATTCTTTATCATGGCTACTATTACAAAACATTTCAAAGTATTGGTTATACAGGAACAGCACAGAGAAAACCGAACCCAATGACCTTGCAAATAAGGGATTTGAACCAAGATTCTTACATCACAAAAGTTTCAAAACCATAGATTTTTTATCTATGAAATAAAGGACTGGACTAATGGAAACATCCTCAACCAGAGACCTATATCACCCATGGAGCACTCTAAAAAGCTGAGCCTTCTTCTCAACTTAATGAAGTAGCTACTCTTCTGTGTGTTTTTTAAAAAGCTCTGCCGGAGACTTTTACGTGCATGGTTCTTTCTAGAAAAATTCATTTCTGTAATCTAATCACAGTATGGTACCAACCACTAACAATACCGCTGTCACCCTGAAAAACATCTTGCAAACAAAAGATTTAAAAAATATCCTTACCATTTTCTGCAGCTCTTCAGCTCCTTCCTGAATTCTTTCACGATCATTACTATCTACCACAAAAATAAGACCCTGGGGAAAAATTGTGTAAATAAATTGTTAACAGTTAACTTTAAAGGAGACACTAAATATAAAACATAAGTACAAGCAGAAAAACCATACTAAGTTAAACGTTAAGGAAGACAATGTCTCCTTATTAATAGAAAAAAAAAAAGGAACAGGGCCCTAAGTACTAAAAATGATTTGAGCACTATTTGTGATTTTAACTTATGTTATTTAAAAAAAAAAATCTTGGGGCCCTGGGTGGCTCAATTGGTTAAGCGTCTAACTTTGGCTCAGGTCATCTCATGGTTCATGTTTGAGCCCTGCAATTTGGCTCTGCACTGACAGCTCGGAGCCTGCAGCCTACTTTGGATTCTGTGTCTCCCCTTCCTCTCCGCCCCTCCCTGCTTGTGTTCGCTCTCAAAAATAAACATTCAAAAAAATATAAAATAAAAATCTTACTCTTAACCAGTTGATCACTTTTTTCAACTACACTAAGAATAAATTTTATCCCTCTTACCTCACACAGGAAAGCATAGATGGGAACAAAAGATAAAAGAATAAACCAAAGACTATAAAGATCCATGAATTTACTAACTGAATTAGCTTATTCAGTCAAAGGCAAGCACAAAGTGCTTTAAAAAAAAAGAGGGGGAAGACGCACCCTACAGTAGTTGTTTGTTTTTTTTTTTTAACGTCTATTTTTGAGAGACCGAGAAAGAGAACACGAGCAAGGGAGAGCAGAGAGAGAGGGAGACACAAAATCCCAAGCAGGTTCTAGGCTCTGAGCTGTCAGCACAGACATGAGGCCTGAACTCACAAACTGTGAGATCACAACCTGAGCTGAAATCCAATGCTTAACCAACTGAGCCACTCAGGCGCCCCTACAGTTTTTATAGGCTTCACAGGAAAAATCAGTTCTGCTCCATAATGTTGTTGACCTATCAAAATAAGAAGACTTTTTTTTTTTTTTTTAAGTTAAGCTCAATGTGGGGCTTGAACTCACAACCCTGAGATCAAGAGTCCCACAGACTGAGTCAGCCAGGTGCCTTCAGATATGAAATTCTTTTTTTATTTTTTAAAATTTTTATTTATTTTTGAGAGAGAGTGAGTGTACATGCGAGCAATGTACAATGGACAGAGAAGGTGCGGGGGGGACAGCTGACAGCATAGAGCCTGATGCAGGCTCGAACCCACAAACTGCGAAACCATAACCTGAGCCAAAGTTGGACACTCAACCCACTGAGCCACAAAATTCTTAACAAAAAGAAAAATAGTAACCATTCTTATTGATATTCACAAATATTAAAATTCCATGCTAGAAAAGAAATGGAATTAAGGGAACAGTTAAGACTTCTCTAAAAACTTTCAAATGGAAAAGTAGAAAATTTTCAACTGGAGTAAGAAAGAGAGGGCAGATTACCTTGATAGCTTTGTTAAAATCTATTCCTATTAATACTAAAGTGATTACTTTAAAAATTATTCTCCCTACAACCCTAACCATTGAAGTATTTCTGGTCATTTGTCACTTTAGCACAAACTGTCTTGTGCTTATTTATGTCAGTAACTTGATTAAATCCACTGAGACCACAAAATCCACTTAAGGCAAAGGGCTACATTATTTTCTATTTACCCCTCAGGACCACCACAGTACTAAGCTTGCCAGGTTTACCAAATATTTATTTTAGGCTATGGTCATTAAATAACAATTTCCTTTGGTCTAGCAAATTTCAAACCCATTTCCTTTATCTCTGCTGGAAACCATCATTTTAAACATCCTAACCATTGAAAATACTTCTGGTGCTATGAGAGCCAGTATGGCATAATGGAAAGATAACCAAATTCAAATCTCAAGACTATTTATTATATGAATTATCTAATCCTTGAACATGTCTCCTCTTTTATAAAACAAGGCCATCAACTTTATAAGCCAGTTAAATGTAATCATAGAGGCACAAAAAGAATCTAGCATCGTACTTGAGTTATCACAGGCATTTAGGAAAAGTTGTCTCCTTCCTCTTCTATTCCAAAAGCCATTCCTTTTTTATAATTTCTTTTTTAACATTTATTTATTATTGAGAGACAGAGAGACACAGAGCATGAGCAGGGAAGGGGGCAGAGAGAGCGGGAGACACAGAATCCGAAGCAGGCTCCAGGCTCTGAGCTGTCAGCACAGAGCCTGACATGGGGCTCAAACTCACAAACTGCGAGATCATGACCTGAGCTGAAGTCAGACGCTTAACCGACTGAGCCACCCAGGCGCCCCAAAAGCCATTCCTTTTTAGAATCTACCCTTTGGAAGAGGCAATGCCTCCAAAAGGGATCTAATTTTATCTGGATTACTAACAACCCATTTTTATTCTCTTTTAAAATGTAGGGGCACCTGGGTGGCTCAGCTGGTTAGGAGTCCAACTCTTGATTTCAGATCAGGTTATGACCTCAAGCACTGGGTGTGGAACCTGCTTGAGATTCATATTCTCTCTCTCTCTCTCTCTCTCTCTCTCTCTCTCTCTCTCTGTCTCCCTCTGTCTCCCTCTGCCTTCCCCACCCCCCGCGTCCTGCACACAAGTGTGCTAATAAGAAATTGTTAATTAAAAATAAAATAAAATGTAAAATAATGCTATCAGTCCCAAAGTAACACTACTGGGAGAGAGAAGTATTTCAGCAATAAATTCAAAGTTATTCACTTCCTGGGACAACCCAGAATCAAGAATGTAGAAAAGCTAGGATTCTAAAGATAAGTTCCGCTACAGTAAGAAAAAACTACCTAAAAGGGCAAGTATTTACTTATTTAGAATAGCAAAATAATTGGAATTGTCTAATGAGGGAAGAGCAATTTACTACAACAAACACTGTGTCCTGGCTTGTTAAAAAAGTTACAAGCATGGTTAAATGCTATTAGTTTCTTTTACATTTTATAGCTAAAAGAACTAACCAGGAATGCTAGAAAAACTGGTGTTAAGAGCTTAGCTGAGATTACATCAGGTAACACATAAAACTTTCTCCTACAGGAATGGGTTCTCAAGGAAAAAGTACTTGGGACTTTTGATTATAAAGTGATCTAAAGAGGCCAGGAATGGGTCTAATCTCAATTAAGAGCTCAAAAGTAAGTTACAAAGCATTGTAAACAAATCTAGAATAACATTAGGGTTACTCTTGGTCAAGAATAACAAATTACGAATTAGCAAAGCTTTACTTCATCCCTAATTTTACTTCAAAAACATCTTTCCTAAATGAAAGGACTATGACTTGCTTTACAATAATCTAAAAGGTGAATTACATAAGAGAGGAATATCAATTAAACAATACTGGCTATATCCTAATAATTGAAGTTGGGTAACAGAGATGTGGAAGTTTATATGCCATTCTCTCTACTTTTGCATACATTTGACAATTTCCATAATAAAGTTTTTTTAAGCATGTGACTCTTATCAAAATAGCTTTTTAAAAAAAAATGTTTATTTTTGAGAGAAAGAGAGAGAGAGAGAGAGAGAGAGAGAGCAAGCAGGGAAGGGGGAGAGGGAAAGGAAGACAGAGAATCCAAAGCAGTGCAGAGCCTGACACAGGGCTCGAACCCACAAACCGCGAGATCATGACCTGAGCCAGTCAGAAGCCCAACCGAGCCACCCAGGTGCCCCTCAAAATAACTTTTCTAATCACAGCTAATGAACAGAAACATTCTTATTTTTAAATAAAAAAGCATGTTATTTACTGGACATGACATACTACTTAAACCTGGTAGTTCCAGCCACTCATGTAGGGTATTCACTGCCACCTGGTGGCAATATACCTCACTTGCATACAATGTTTTATGAGTTGGAGACCAAGAATGACCTGCGCAAATCTTACACATATGAAGTGTTGGTAACATCACACATTACTTACAAAATGTTATCAACTCCGGTAATAAACAAAAACTGATGAGAAACTTCTCCTGTGGTAGAAAACACAAGTGAGTGGGGTGCCTAGCTGGCTCAGTCGGTTAAGTGTCTGACTTTGGCTCAGGTCATGATCTCACAGTTCGTGGGTTCGAGCCCCACATTGGGCTCTGTGCTGAACACTTTCTCAGAGCCTGAAGCCTGCTTCGGATTCTGTCTCCTTCTCTGTCTCTGCCCCTCCTCCACTCGCACTCTGCCTCACTCTGTCTCTCAAAAATAAATAAATGTAAAAAATAAAAAAAAATTTTAAAGAAAACACAAGTGAGTTGGAACAAGTTTAAAGAGACATGTAGAACAAGAACCACCTCTCCGGTCTTAGGTAAGTTATTCCAAGCTTCAGCTTGCTCCTATATAAGAGTTAGCCTAGAGTAATGGTTTTCATGAGGGAGCAATTTTGTCCCCAGAGGGTATTTTGCAATATGTGAAGATATTTTTGGTTACTGCAACTGGGTGGGGTGGGGTTTGCTACTGGCACCTAGTGGGTAGAGGACAGGGATGCTGCTAAACATCCTACGATGCAGAGAGCCAACAATAGTTACTCAGCCCAAAATGTCAACAGTGTTGCTGCTGAAAAAACTTATTGTAACAGAGCCTTGCTCTTCAAAGTAAGGTCCTAAACCAACAGCATCAGTACTACCACTGGAGAACCTGCTAGAAATGCAGAATCTCAGGCCTTGGGGCACCTGGGTGGCTCAGTTAAGCGTCTGACTCTTGGTTTCAGCTCAGGTCATGATCTCACGATTCATGGGTTCAAGCCTTGCATCAGGCTCTGTGTTGGCAGCATGGAGCCTGCTTGGGATTCATTCTCTCGCCCTCTTTCTGCCCCTTCCCTCCTCGTGCTCTCTCAAAATAAATAAATATTAAAAAAAAAAAAAAAAAAAGAATATCAGGCCTTAGCCAGGCCCTACTAAACTGATCTGTAAATACCCAGGTGATTCATATGCACATCAAAGTCTGAGAAGCATTACTGATACACAGTTTGTATCTACAGAAATTTCAAGTCAAGTTAACGATCAGCACTTTGGGATTTTTTTTAAAGCTCCCCAGGTGAATTCTAATGTGGAGCCAAATTTGAGAACTCCTACTCTACAGGATTACTAACGTCTCTCCCATGCCACCATTATATATACTACGTGAAAATATAAAAATATAAACCAACAAGGTAGATCTACATTAATTTTTTTTCCTACTGTATTTTAATAAACACTTAATGGGGCTAAATTAAGGAATATTAATTACCCTTTATTCATTAAAAATTATAATGATAAAGTTATACAGACCTTACTTTCTAGACTAAGAACAAAACCAACTACTGATGAGACATCTAATTTAATCTTGAAAATCATCCCCCCCAACAACTAATCTTCCAAAATATTGTTATGATGGCTATGTAAATCTTCCACATTGGGTAATTTAGCCTTCAAAGGCATAAGTGAGAGAGTTCACTGAAGAAGACGTAAGCAATGATAAGAATGCCAACTCAAAGAGTAAACACCAACACCCAAATAGTAGACAGTAACAGAAACTTTAAAGCATGAAACATATAAAGAAAAGTTATACAAACTGTACAGCATTCCTTACCTGGGTATTTTGGAAGTAATGCCTCCAGAGAGGCCTAATTTTATCTTGACCACCAACATCCCATACCGTGAAACAAATGTTCTTATATTCTACTGTTTCCACATTAAAACCTACAAAGAAAAAAAAGACAGTGGTGCAAAATGTCATAAAGAAAACAGACCCCTTTATTGTGAATTGCCTCAGAATTGCTTTTTTAAAGTCCTACTAGATAATTAACAAACTTAAAAAGAATCTAAGCCAGTTATAATGATAGATATATGCCACAGGACATTTATCCAAACCCACAGAATGCACAAAACCAAAAGTTAACCGTAAGGTAGACCATGGACTTTAGATGATTATAATGTGTCAGTGGGGTTCATCAATTATAACAAATGTACCACTCAAATGAGTGATGTTGATAAAGGGAGAAACTATATATACATGAGGGTAGGGAGTATATGGGAAATCTCTGTACCCTCCTCTCAATTTATCTGCAAACATAAAGCTGCTCTAAAAAATAAACCTTAAAAAACTGTTTCAAAATTAAACCATATTCTATTTCACTTTATAACATACTACTATGATATAAATTAAACTCATCTGTAAACTTTCTTACCAATGGTAGGAATGGTGGTGACTATCTCCCCTAACTTCAGTTTATACAGAATGGTCGTCTTGCCAGCAGCATCCAATCCAACTAGAAAAAGACATTATAGATTTTAAATCTAGACTAAAAGCACATACTAAGAATTAATTCTACAATAAATTCATAGTTTGAAAGCAAAAGTCAACTGGACAAGGCACAAATGAGTTAGAAATGAAATTACTTCATTTCTGATCCCCAAGAGCAACATTTGCTACACAAAGCCTTTCCGTTTTTCTTTCTAGACCTAGAGAGACAACATGTAGTAGTGAAAAGAAAAGAGTATCAGGCTGACTCAGGCTCTAGTCTCTAGATTTGCTTTGCCACAAACTAGTTAACTGCCTTTAAACAAGTCACTCTAGAAAACGGAGACCAGAGAAATTAGGTATAAAACAAGGAGAGACTGAATCATTTAATCTAAGATCTTTTCCAATTCAAGTTCTTATTAATTCTACGAACTACTCTCATTTTTAAAAACACAAGTCACAAACTGAATCGGAAAACACACAAAAACAAGTGAATAAAGGAGCGCCTGGGTGGCTTAGTCTGTTAAACATCCGACTCTTGATATCGGCTCAGATCATGATACCAGGGTGGTGGGGATTGAGTCCTACTTGGACTCTCTCTCTCCCTCTGCCCTGTTCCCTCATTTGCATGCTCACCCTAAAAAAACCTTTTTTTTTAATTAAAAAATTCAAAAAATGGGGGTGCGTGAGCAGTTCAATCGGTTAAGCATCCAACCTCAGCTCAGGTCACGATCTCACTGTTCGTGGGTTCAAGCCCCACGTCAGGCTCTGTGCTGACAGCTGAAGAGCCTGGAGCCTGCTTTGGATTCTGTGTCTCCCTCTCTCTCTCTCTCTGCCCCTCCCCCACTCATGCTCTCTGTCTCTTAAAAAAATGAATAAACATTAAAAAACATTAAAAAATATTAAAAAATAAAAAAATTAAAAAGTGAATAAAAATTATCTTTAAAAAATATATAACCATGCCCTAGTATCCAAAGGAAGATGGGGCCAATTTTACCCCTATTTATATCCATTCCTACATCAAATGCACAGAAATGAGAACACAAGATTGGTTAATTTGGGTAACCAAATAGCCCTATTATATTCACCTCCAATGTAACTAATGTCTAAATTCTTTAAATGACTCCTTTGAGGCAGATACAAGTAGGGAAGAATGCGCTTATTTCTGAAGAAAAAAAATCCATACTGGAACAAGATGGTATATTTCTTTATTACACTGATAGTAATGAGCAAATTAAATGTTCATTCTAAGTATGAATCTCTCAAAACCTGCATATTCTACATTGTTTGCTAAACCCTTCCAAATGAAAGGCCAATATCTAATAGCCTCATCGAATTTATCACTATTCCAAGGACATCACATTTGCCCACCTAGATTTACACTATCCCAGATTTTGAAATGAGTTCAACTGAGTATTGATTTAAGCAAGGATGCTTTCTAAATATTTAAATCAAAGCATGACTTGGCACATTAACAAATGCTATTAAGTTGAAAAAACAGAGAAATCACCCCACTTACCTAAAACAGACCTAAAGGCCACAGGCAATTTCAGACCTCCTGTACCCATGTAACAACCGTTTCTTTTTTTAAAAAAAAATTTTTTTTAACGTTTATTCACTTTTGAGAGACAGAGAGACAGAGCACGAGCAGAGCAAGATCATAACGTGAGCCAAAGTCGACGCTCAACCAACTGAGCCACCCAGGTGCCCCGTAACAACCGTTTCTGCTCTATACCCTACAAAGGTAGCTTTAAGATCTCTCTGGACACTCAAGCAATTTATATCTTTATATCTTGTGTCCTCTAATCAAATGGTGTTCCCTACTTCTTCATACTCAGATATTCAGGTTTATTCTTTCCAAAATACTATGACACTTACTAGTCAGAGTGAGCAGCCAAGCCCTCACTCACAGGCATAAGAAAAACCACTGGCACCAGGAGGGGTTTTGTTTTTTGAGTATGGGACAGTATCAAAAAAAATCAGGAAACCTAATTCTAAAATATACACAAAGAAACAAAAGAAACTGCCTCAAATTTGACACCTTCAGTAAAAATACAGAAAATGAAGAGTAGAACAAAATGATGGGTTCCTTGTTCAAAAAAGCGGTCTCTTGGAAGAGTCCTTCTCAGGTGATTTTGATAAAAAAAAAAAAAGTTTTTAAATGTTTATTTTTAACAGAGAGAGAGACACACACACATGCACACACAGCACAAGTGGGGGAGGGGCAGAGAGAGAGGGAGACACAGAATCCAAAGCAGGGTCCAGGCTCTGAGCTTGATGGTGGGGCTCGCATCAAACTCACGAGCTGTTAGATCATGACCTGAGCCTTAAGTCGGACACTTAACCGACTGAGCCACCCAGACACCCCTTAATCAAATTTTAAAATAAAGCAAAATTCACCCTTAAGTAACTGAGTCAAAATATGATTAAACCCAAGTCAGAAGAAGTGAAACTGAGATACTGATTAGAAAAAACACGAGGGGCACCTGAGTGGCTCAGTTGGTTAAGCATCAGACTCTTGATCTCAGCTCAGGTCTTGATCTCAGGGTTATGAGTTCAAGTCCCAAGTTGGGCTTCATGCCCAACGTAAAATAATAATAATAATATTTAAAAATACATTTATTTAAAAGAAAGAACAAACGAACATGAGTTAGGTTTCAGAACTATGGCACATGCCAATCAAACTGAGTCAAACTGAACCTCACACCATCACTGAAACAATTTAAATACAAAAATACTAACAAGGAATGGAAGAAACCCAAGACAAATTATGATTATATAACTATCTTAAGTTCTAGAAAAGCAGAGGTAACCCAATTTTTTTAAATGAAAGCGTTACACCCACTCATGTACATAACTAATATTCTTCTATTTCTACAGTTAGAATTTTACACAATAAACATGCGTTACTTTCATTTAAAAAAAATCCCAAATAGCAGATTTCCTTTATTAATATGTTGGACTGGTTACATTTCCTAATGAATCTATCAGGAAGATGACTGCTTTAAGAGCCTTGAATATATTTTTTATGACTATTTTTAATAAAAAAAATAAGGGAAGGAGTATTTACAAAATAATGCAACCATAAGGCTTTTTCAGCAAGTTATTTTTATTTTATTTTTTTAATTTTTTTTTTTTTGAGACAGAGAGAGACAGAGCATGAACAGGGGAGGGGCAGAGAGAGGGAGACACAGAATCCAAAACAGGCTCCAGGCTCCAAGCTGTCAGCACAGAGCCCGACACGGGGTCTCGAACTCATGGACGGTGAGATCATGACCTGAGCCGAAGTCGGACGCTCAACCGACCAAGCCACCCAGGCGCCCCTCAGCAAGTTATTTTTAAAATAAAAATTGTGGGGTGCCTGAGTGGCTCAGGCAGTTAAGTGGCCAGCTCTTGGTTTCAGCTCAGGTCACAATATCAAGGTTCATGGGATTGAGCCCCAAATCATGCTTTGTCCTGACAGTAGGGAGACTGCTTGGGATTCTTTCTTTCCTTCTTCCCTTCCTTCCTTCCTTCCTTCCTTCCTTCCTTCCTTCCTCTCTCTTTCTCTCCCCCCCCCCGCCGCCCTTCCCCAACTTGCACCATGCTCTCTCTCAAAATAAGTAAAACTTTAAAAACTGTAGACAACAATTAAATGGCTCACAGCCACATATAAGATTTTTAAATCACCAGAGTTTCTTTTGAGTTGCACCCAAAATAATAGTGTTGTAATAAATGCAAAGCAGAAGTTTTTAAAAAGAAATTTCTACTGCGAGATTAAAGATGCATAAATTAATGTGCTCCATCACTTAAAACTCACTGTACAGTTCTTTACTCAAAAATGTGTTGATCTAACAATTTTGCACTACTTTAGTCATTTCTTAGGTATTTCCTTAATGTGGCAATATTTGGCAATGAGATTTCTCCACAAAATGAAACTATAACCAATTCTCAACTAGCCAAGATAAGACTCTAATCTGTACATTCCAGTAATGTCCTCCCTCCCTTCCACCCCCATAAACAAGTCACTGTATTGAAAGATATACTGGAATTACTTGTTCTCCTTAACTGAACCTGCACTTTGACCAAAGTATTAACAGCAGCAAAACTACCCCCAAAATCTTTACCAATCGTTAAAAAGTATGTCTACTAAAATGTAGCAGCAAAAAATATTCTAAGTTAAAGAAGCTAGATCCCAGTGATCTTTACTTAAGGAAAAAAAATGCAAAAAAGAGACTTAGATGAAAAAAGTGTATTTTCAGATGGGTAAAATTTCACATAGGATTATTTCTTCTTCATGTTTTCTTTTATCTTGAAAATTTTCTACACGAAAGCTTGAAATCAACTTCACAATTATTTTAAAATAATTTAAATTGAGTGCTTACTGTGTTTTGAGCACAACATTGGGTGGATTCCACACATTTTTATAATATAAATCTCACAACTATCCTCCATTTTTCACACACAGCATCTAAGGTTCAGAAATGTCCCCAGAATCACAGGAGTAGAACAGGTATGCAATACCACAAGTCTTATAGAGAAATTAGATCTCTCATTCAAAGCTGATGGGAATGTAAATGGTGTAGCTGATTTGGAAAAGTTTTGTCAGCTCCTCAAAATGTTAAATATAGTTAACACAGAACCCGACAATTAAAATCATATGCCCATACAAAAACTTGTTTTCAAACGTTCACAGCAGCATTACTCATAAGAGCCAAAACGTGGAAACGATCAAACTTCCATCAAATGATGAATGGATAAACAAAATGTGGTATGTTCATATTATGGAATTACTCTTCAGCCATAAAAAGGAATGAAGTACTGAAACATGCTATGAGCTTTGAAAACATTATGCTAAGTGAAAGAAGCTAGATACTAAAGGACATATATTGTATGGTAACATTATGTTAACTATCATGGACACACAAATCCATAGAAACTAAAAGTACATGACTGGTTGCAGAAAGAACTGGGGAAGAAGGGGAACAGTAACTGCTAACGGGTATAGAGTGTCTTTCTAGGCTGATTAAAATGTTCTAGAATTAAAACTGGTGGTGGTGACACAAGTTTGTGAATACAGTAAAACCTCTGAATTGTATACTTTAAAGGGATAAATTTTATGTTACATGAATTGCATCTCAACTTTTTAATTAAAAGAAAAACAAAAAAACCCCCGAAGTATAGGCCAAAGCTCTCAAAAGATATTTATATATTGCTACCCTGCCTTTAGTTTTCTCTGATGGACACACTGTATCTTAAAAGGTATTTTATCTAATTCCTCAGAAGTTTGACCATCAAACCTGAAAGCGAGGCTGCCAGGTGAAAAGAAAAATTATAATAAGCTTAAGTTTTACTTCTATCCAATACATCAGAAGTATGTGCACTTTGATCAATGTGTTAATTAGCAGCAAATTATCAGTTGAAAGCCATTTGCAATAATGCCAGAAGGTGCATCTAAAAATTGTTGTATCAACTTCTAGTGGCATCAAACTAAAGACTTTTGCCTTTTCTGTTTCCTTAAATCACATAACTAATCAAAAGGGCTTTTTTTTTAAGCCTGATAATTATGTGTTCAACCAATGACCTGAGAAAATGCTAATATGCTAAGTCAAAAAGAGAGAACAGAAATATCCTCTCAAAAGCCTGAAAGTAAATATAATAAATGTTAACAACAGTGAAATGGTGGAATTATAGTTATCACTTTATTCTTTTCTCATATTTTTAAAATTTAACAAAAAGGACATGTTGTTTTTATTTATTTATTTTTTAACGTTTATTTTTGAGAGAGAGAGACAGAGAGACAGAGTGTGAGCAGTGGAGGGGCAGAGAGAAAGGGAGACACAGAATCCGAAGCAGGATCTGAGCTGCCAGCAGAGCCCGACGCGGGGCTCAAACTCATGAGCTGTGAGATATGACCTGAGCCAAAGTCGGATGCTCAACCAAATAAGCAACCCAGGTGCCCCAGGACATGTTATTTCTAGAATGAGGACAAAAAAAAATTAAAAATCACACAAGAAGTGTATTTACAAAATATGCTAGGGAAAAAGCATGAAATGCCACTCCTCAGCTTGAAGCCTCATTTAAAATATTAGTAACATTTTTCAAATTGGCAAATAGAGGAACCTCCCGTGCCACCCCCAAAAAAACAGTCACAGTCACATATAAGGCAATACAAAATTATACCGTAATTAGCAATCTTTTAGAAAGCAACATTTTTTCCACCTTTTCAATAGCAAGAAACTTTCAAGTTCAAAGAGTGCAGGATTAATAATTCCTCTATAGAACCTACATTAGTGTTTTCCAATGTAAACAAAACTTGGGGGAGTCATCTACAAAAGTACATCTTACCACAGATCAAGACACTGGAGATCAGTCTAAAAATAAGATAATGCAGGGCTACATGAGAAATCTAAGATGGAAATTGGTCATCTTTGAATTTAAGCTCAATAATATAATTCACGAGTGATTTCCCCAAACAAAAAAAAACTATACAATTTCTGCCAATCTATACATTACATTTGAAACACTGTATTGGTTTTTAATTACTTAACTACAAGCTGTAACTTCAAACATCTTTTAAAATTACTTGAACTTTCTGGGAGAACACGTGTAGGAATAAAATTTTAAACTTAACAGTAATTTGGCAAACCAGACTCATGAGCTAACTACTACCATCTTTCAATAACACTTTAAAATGATAAAGTCTGAAAGTCACTTACTCAAGAAGGTATGAATTTCATGTGAACCTTATAAAGGAAAACAAAGCCCACATACCTGCCAGCGAACATTAATATGAAAACAAACAACAAAAAAACCCAATTAACTCCTAATTCTTAAACTTGAGTGGGGCCTGCCCCATTCACCTTAAGAGTGATTATTTATGCAGACACTCATAAAGCTAGACCAAAAAAAAAAAAAAAAATCATTTATCAAACTTCCAAATCACCTCTTTCCCTACCCACACACATATCCTTCCAAGGTTATGCTTCATCTGCTGAGTTACTATAAAAGTTGACCTTGTGACTGAAGTGTTTTTAATCAAGGAAATCTGATTATCCCAAAACTAAACTGCAAAACAAGTATAGGAAACCTGAGCAATAAAACATTTAACATAAAATGAGTCCATTCCAAATCATGACTTCGATCCCTTGCAAAGTTAAATACTTTTTCATTTTCTTTCAGTCATTATTTTTTAGGGGTAGGGGGAGAAATGCTCCTCTAATATAGTAAATTTAGGAAAGTTCTTAGAGCATAATTCTACCTTTCTTCTCCCTCTGAAACTTTTAGCCATCACAGAAAACTTAGAATGTGAAACAGCAATTGGTTTAGAATGTATCTTAAGTAAAAGGACCAACTTAGTACATTTCCAGGAACACAACTAGGTACTAATTTCTTTAAGGAACAGCCTGGAAATTCATTTATCACAGTCCAAAGTCCTCCCAATGACTTCAGATCTTTTTCAGACTGTCAATTTTCAGCCACCTTAAAAACTTAATATGCTTGTCCTCCTTTAAAAAATTGTCTCTAAAAAATGAAATCTAAGAAACTTTTAAAGAGAAAACATTTGGACATCTTTCTGAATGAATTATTAACAATTGTTCCACGAACTGTGAAGAAGCTGGAATAACAGTTAAGTGAAAAAAGACCTAAATGTGTATGTCCTTAACCTTCATACACCTCCAATTACTGAATCTTGCTTTGGAAAACTTTCAGTGGTAGGAGAACTAGAAAATAAAACTTCCTCCCCACTGTGGAAAATCTAACGAACCGACAAGTTTCAACGTTTAAAGTTAGAGGGCTCCTTGTGGCATTACTCAGGCCCACACAGCTTAGCTGTGATGTAGAGACTACTCACAGCAATATGGGGGAGGGGTTGCTCCTATCACCCAAGTGACATGCAAGCCTCTTCTCCCTCAGCTGGAATAACTAAAAACAGAAAAGCTGGCACCGAAAAGCAGTGTTTTAAAAGCCTATTTCCCAAACAATTAAAAAAAAAACAAAAACCCGCTTTGTAACTGTTATTTAACAAGGCTACCCTAAAGTTGAGTGTCGGGATGTTCAGTTACTGGAAATTTGTTACCGGCTTAAAAAAAAAAAATAGCTTTAAAAGTTTTTTTTTCATTAAACCTTAGTCAGCTAGATAAAAATCAATTGAAAACCAAAGAGCATAAACCAAATATATTTAGTTTTTGAGAATGGCCAAAAGATAAGGGGACATTAATAAGGAAAAGAAATAAATACGAAATGGAATCCAGCGCGAAGTTTGGCGAAGTGAGCGCTGAGGACTCCGGACTCTTCTGAAACCTTGGGTGCTCCCTGACCACCGCTCTGGGCCTGGTCACTTCCTGGCCCGGCCGGCTCCGGGCTCCTGGCGACGGCTCGCTCACATACCACTGGAGTGTGCAGAGTGTGTACACGGTGCAGAAAGGGGGAGGAGGAAGGCTAGAGTTGTTCTGCCTCACTTCGGACCGCTGCCCACACCGGAGAAGAGACGAGCCAGACCGCACTCTCAGAATGGGCCTCGCCAGTGTCTTCCGGGCTTAGCGAGATGGGAGTTCGCTTTCCCCACATCTGCGCCCGATCTTGTGTAGCTTTCAGTAAGATCAAGTAGAGAAAACCACAGCCACAAGGAAGAAACCTTGCCCCGCGGCCCTGTCCAGTCCTGGGGCGACCGCCCACCTTTCGCCCCATTGTTCCCCGTTAAGAATTCCTCCTGACCCCGAGCCCGCCGCCCCTCCCCCACCACCGCGGGCGGAGGGGCAAACAGGCCCCAAGGCGGCCCCTAGCACCCAGACCCGGCCTTACCCGATCCCTGCTGGGGCCTGCCCTCGGTTCTCGGCCCCTCACTCACCCATCAAAATGCGCATCTGCTTCTTGCCGAAGAGGCGGGAGAAAAGGGAGGAGATGGTGAGGCCCATGGCAGTAGTGGCACTTGCGATGGGCAGGAGCAGAAGGGGTTTTGGGGCGTCCCCGGGCCTTCTCTTTTCACTCTCCCGACAAACTGAGCGAAGGAAGACGGGCTGAAGGAGAAAGAAGGCGACAGACACGGCTCGCTGGCCGGCGTGTCGGACGAAGCTCCAGAGCAAGAATTAACGGGGCGAGGACCTGCTCGACGACTGGCGCGGCAGCTCCGGTTCTGGCGTTTTAGGCTTTTGCTATGCCACGTCACGCGGTAGCCGCGGCTACTCCGGCGGCGGCCCGGCCCCTCCAACGCGGACAGAATCGCGTCACCGCCGCCCCAACCCCCTGCGCTTCCGGTGCTGCCTGAACCACTGCGCCTGCGCACGAAAGGGATTGGCCAACTTCGGGGACGCGATTCTCTGGCAGTTGTCTCCTCCCGGACGTGGACCATCGGGGCGACGCCAGTTAGCACATGCGTACTGGGAGACGGACAAAGTCCCACAATGCCCTGGCTGGTCACTTCCAATCAGAGTCTAGGCGAGACGCTTCCGCCCGGATAAATACTTTCAGGAGGCTGTTGTCCTTACTTCCGGAAAGGCGCTCTGTGCATTGTGGGTTAGGAAGTGAACCTTTTCTTCCTGCCTTTGAGCGACCTACTCTTAAACTGAATGCCCGCTGCGGACTCCCCCGTCCACGAAAGTACACGTTTCGTGCGCAGCACTAGGCACTTCCCCTAGTGGAGAAGTGAAGACGGGCCCTGCTTTTCCAGGAGATAAGTGGTTAAAAGCTGTCCTGCAGAGATAGAGGCTGTGGCCTAGACGCATTGACCTCTCCGCTCCAGGTCGTAATGAACATCCCCTAATCTTATGTCAAGATGAGATAGCTGTGAGACATTTTCATCGACTAGTGCAGCTTTTTAAAGAGAAGCCAACGAGGAAGGATTGTTTTTCGTGTACCTTTTCTCTCTCTGAACCCTGGAAAGCTTATTTCTTATTTTGAGAAAGTGGAAAGCCTTCTCACTTTGAAAAATATTTCTGATCTTGGGGCACCTAGGTGGCTCAGTCGGTTAAGCCTCGACTTACTTCCGACTTGTCTTGGGTCATGATCTCTCTCCCGGTCTGTGGGTTGGAGCTGTGCTGATGGCTCAGAGCCTGGAGCCTGCTTCAGATTCTGTGTCTCCCTCTCTCTCTGCCCCTCCCCACCTTTCGTTCTGTCTCTCAAAAATAAACATTAAAAAAATTAATATTTATAAAATTAATGTTTTCCTGATTACAAAATAAGGTATATATCTTATAAAATTTTTTTTAAAAGCACGTTCCCCATAATCTTCGCCACATCACCATTTCCTCTACACCGTTTTGCAGTTTAGGATTAGTAGCTCCTCCTACCTACACCTCTGTACCTTAGTTAAGTCCCCATCACCAGCCCTTCAGATCTGTTTAACTCCCTTGGAAAATATTTTATTGATCTCACTAGATGAATTACTCAGGCTCAAAGAATCATAGCCTCTCTTCATTGTTACGATTTCACACTTAATATTATTGACAAACTTCCTCCCTTTCCTCCACCCTTGTCTGAAAGCGCTGAGAAGCCAGGACCCTAGTCCGTTTTTATGTATCATTGTATTCCCCGGAGTTGGCACACCATGACACTCAAATATGGTTGAGTGATAGAGGGATGGCTGAATACACTGTTATAGCCATACTATGTAATACTATCAGAAGTTAGAATAATACAGAATTATATATTCTAATGAAAAGGTCTCCAAGACACAGCTAGTGGAAAATACCAAATGATGACTAAGCAGTGTGAAACAATATAAAAGTGTGGATTTCCCCTGTGTGTGTGTGTGTGTGTGTGTGTGTGTGTGTGTGTGTGTGTAAATGCAGAATAAGAATTTTGAAGTGGAATCTGTTGTGGTGATAGAGGTTACCTGTTTATCCTGTTTGGAGGGAGGAGGGGATCATTCCCAGAAGTGAGGGAACCTGGTTTTGCTGTAGTAGTCAAAAGAGAGCTTAGTCTGTACTTTAACATTTTTGCTTTATTGAAATATAATTTGTACATGCAATAAAATTCACCAATTTTAACTGTACAATTGTATGAATATAAACATGTATACAGTAGCAGAGCCAATACCATTATCATATCAATCATTTTTAATACCCCCAAAAGTTCCCTCATACTCCTTTATACTCATCCTCTTCCCTTACCTTCAGCCCTTGGCCAAACACTGGTCCTTCCCCAAATTTCATATAAATGAAACCATACAGTATGTATGTAGTCTTTTGTGTATGGCTTTTTTCTCCTAGCATAATGATTTTGAGATTGATCTATGTTATAGTGTGTATCAATAGTTTGTTCTTTTTCACTGCTGAGTGGTATTCCACTGTGGATATACAATTTCTTTATCCGTTCACCAAGTGATAGGCTTTGGGTCATTTAAAGTATTGAGATTTAAGGAATAAGACTGAACACTTGAGTACAAGTGTTTGTATATCTGTATTAATTTATTTTTACAAGAAGTATCCATGCATTGCTTTCATAATTTAAAAAGTAATCTTTGAATTTGATTAATGAGTCAACCACTGTTTGACATAAGTTCTTCCACATTTTCCTCCATGAAATACTAACATGTCTACATAAATGTTAATGGGATTTTATACTGCTAAGCAACCCCTTTTTTGTTTAACAAAATACTATGGGCATTTAAAAATATCAGTACTTGGGGTGCCTGGGTGGTCAGTCAGTTGAGAATCTGACTCTTGATTTTGGCTCAGGTCATGATCCCAGAGTTGTGGGATCAAACCACATGTCAGGCTCTGTGCTGAGCATGGAGCCTGCTTAAGATTCTCTCTCTCTCCCCTGCCCCTATCCCAGCTCACAATCTCTCTCTGAAAGAAAGAAAAAACGACAAAAGAAAAAGAAACAAAACAGTAATTATAGACTTAACTCATTCTTTTTAATAGCTGCATTCCATTGTAGGTACATAAAATAACTTACTTAACTGATCTAGAAGATTATAAAACATGCATACTCTTGGATCTTCGAGGAATTTATGGTAATGAAAGTTTCCCTCAAATCTGTTGTCTTCAAACAATGTTTATTACATCATTGTTTGTAATGGAGGAAACTGGAAATATCAATTTTTTAAAAAAAGAAATATTTAGGGGTGCCTGTCGGTTAAGCATCCGACTTCGGCTCAGATCATGATCTCTCGCTTCTCTGGGTTTGAGCCCTGCGTCGGGCTCTGTGCTGACAGCTCAGAGCCTGGAGCCTGCTTCAGATTCTGTGTCTCCCTCTCTCTCTGCCCCTCTCCCACTCATGCTCTGTTTCTGTCTTAAGTTTAAACAAAATTTTTAAGAATAAAAAAAAAATATTTAAATCGCCCTCTGTTTCTTTCTCTTGCTGATCACTAGTCCAGATACTCCAATTTTGCTTTTTCTAACAGTGCTATCCTAGGAGGTTCTGTAGATGCTTATTTCAAACAGTACATTCTGCCAGGTGGGGTTGAATAAGAAAAATCTGCAGGGTTTGAAAAAGAGGAAGATATTTTGTATTCTTGAAGGTCTGCTGAGGAAAGCTCCATTTGGTAGAACTACCCTCCAGAAGCTGTCATTTCTCATAATGACCCTGAGCAGTCAAAAGCAAAAACTTTAGTGGATAATAAGGTAAAGCCATTTTATCTACAATGGATTTATTCTGCCCTTTTTAAAAATTTCCAGATAATTCCAGAAATAACAATGTTAAGTAAGGTGAAATTAAATGTAATTAAATACACAATATTTAAAGAGCACCAGAGAAATGCAAAGAGAAAGCAATTGGTTTTTACACTCAGACTTTTAAACTCTTTAAGCAATTTAACAGAAATGTTTATTAATTTCTGGTGTGAAGCAAAATACTATTTAATTTGTAATAACTGAAAGTCTATATAATTACCTGAGAGATCCACACATATTCCTAGAATTTAACTTAAGCAGAATTAAAGACTATATCTCCCTTGAAAAGAACCTTACTTTGCACTGGAAATACATGTAATGAGTTGCTTAGCAGTTGAGTAACTTAAAATTACATTTTGGAAGCTTGTTAGATTAAGTAGACTTATGTCTGTTTTGCATTTTATATAGAATTCTGTAAAACAATGTTCACCTGATTCTAAGGTTCCTCCCAAGTTGACTCTCTGAATTTCTCAAGACAAATGAAAATGGGTTCCCTTCCTCATACCTTCTTCCAAATCTTTTTTTTTTTTTTTACATTTTTTAATGTTTATTTATTTTTGAGAGAAAGATAGACAAAGTGCAACTGGGGAGGGGCAGAGAGAGAGGAAGACACAGAATTTGAAGCAGGTTCCAGGCTCTGAGCTGTACAACGTGGGGCTCAAACTCATGAACCAGGAGATCATGACCTGAGCCAAAGTCAGACACTTAACCAACTGAGCCACCCAGATGCCCCACTTCTTAATCCAGGTTTTTGGTTTAATTAAGCAAAACAGATGGAAAGAATTCTGATGTCCATCTCTAGCATCTAAAACCTAAAACAAACAAACAAAAAAAAACCAAAAAACAAATGAAGATGTCAGAGTAGAATTTTCAGATTTCCATTTAAAATATGCTATACAGGGGCGCCTGGGTGGCTCAGTCGGTTAAGCGGCCGACTTCGGCTCAGGTCATGATCTCGCGGTCCGTGAGTTCAAGCCCCGCGTCAGGCTCTGTGCTGACAGCTCAGAGCCTGGAGCCTGTTTCAGATTCTGTGTCTCCCTCTCTCTGACCCTCCCCCGTTCATGCTCTGTCTCTCTCTGTCTCAAAAATAAATAAACGTTAAAAAAAAAAATTAAAAAAAAAGCTATACATCAAGTAGCTAATAGAGGTAACACAACAGGATGTCAATGGCCTACTGAAATGTCTCTATTGTAAAGATAAGGATAATCAGGATCAGAGAGGTTAAGTAACGTGCCAAAGGCCTCACAGCTAATAAGCAGTAGAATTACATATAAGAGGGGCACCTGGGTGGCTCAGTCAGTTAGGCGTCCGACTTCGGCTCAGGTCATGATCTCCCAGTTTGTGTTTGAGCCCCATGTTCGTCCCTGTGCTGACAGCTTGGAGCCTGGAGCCTACTTCAGATTCCTTGTCTCCCTCTCTCTCTGCCCCTTCCCCTCTCATACTCTGTCTCTCTCCCAAAAATAAACATAAATTTTTTTTTTTTTTTTTAGAATTGCAGATAAGAACCCATTTCTTCTGATGTCAATACCCTTTTTTCTTTCCTTTCTTTCCTTTCCTTTCCTTTCCTGGAATGAGTGCATGACCAGGGGAGAGGGGGCAGAGGGAGACAAGAGAATCTTAAGCAGGCTCCACACTCAGTGCAGAGCCCAACTTGGGACTTGATCTTATGACCCTGGGATCATGACCTGAGCTGAAACCAAGAGTCAGACTAGGCCACCCAGAAGCCCCTGATGTCAACACTCTCTCTCTTTTTTGAAAAAAAAAAAAATGTTTATTTAGAGAGAGAGAGAGAGAGAGAGAGAGAGAGAACAAGTGCCGGAGGGACAGAGAGAAAGAGGGAGAGACACAGAATCTGAAGCAGGCTCCAGGCTCCAAGCTGTCAGCACAGAGCCCGATGCAGGGCTCAAACCCACCAATTGTGAAATAATGACCTGAGCCGATGTCAGACGCTCAACCGACTGAGCCACCCAGGTGCCCCACAACACTCTTAACCACTATTCTCACTGCCTTCTTTTTGAAAATGAGAAAATTGAGCCCCAAAGGGAGAAACTGCTATTGTTTATTAATCATTTACCATGTAGCAAGTCCTATACTTCATTTAATTTAACAACTATGAGGAAGGTGTTATGAGGTTGCCCCAACTCTAAAGTGTGTATTAAAAAACAACATACTACATTATATATGTTTTCCTCACCTCTGATTTTTTTTAAGATTTTATTTTTCAAAGTAATCTTTACACCCAACTTGGAGCTTGAACTCACCACCCTGAGATCAAGAGTCACACATTCTATGACTGAGTCAGCCAGGTGCCCTGATTTATGTGTATGTATACATATGTATACATATGTGTACATATATATATTCGTTCCAGTTCTTTAGGTTTAATAATGTAATTACTTTTGCTGATTGTTGTCTATATTCCATTAGAATGCCAGTTTCTTGGGGCACATGGGTGGCTCAGTTGGTTGAGTGTCCGACTTTGGCTCAGGTCATGATCTCACAGTTCATGATCTCACAGTTCATGAGTTCAAGCCCCGCATTGGGCTCACTGCTGTCAGCACAGAGCCTGCTTCGGATCCTCTGTCCTCCTCTCTCTGCCACTCCCCCACTTGCTTGCACACGCTCTCTCTCTCAAAAATAAACATTAAAAAAAATGCAAGCTTCTTAAAGAAACCATATCCTTTGAAATTTTCAAAGCACTTGAGACTATATATTATATAAATAGTGCTAATATATTTATTTAATAGCACTCACTATATGCCAAACATCATGCTTAATATACGTTATCCCATTATTCTTTTTTTTAATGTTCTATTTATTTTTGAGAGAGACAGAATGAGCAGGGGAGAAGCGGGGTGGGGAGGGGAGGGTGGGAGCTAGGATCTGAAGTGGCCTCCGCACTGACAGCAGTGAGCCCAATATGGGGCTTGAACCCACCAACCACAAGATCATGACCCAAGCAGAAGTCGGACGCTCAACCGAGCCACCCAGGTGCCCCTCCCGATATTCAACAGTTTAATCCATGTCATTCACTCTGTTCTCTGCAAGAATGACTCAGCTCTGTTTCTAGTCCACTTGTTAGTAGCACAATAGTATAATTTTCTTTTCACCTCATTTCCTCCCAACCTATGTAAACTCCATTTTGATATCATTTCTGACTGTAATTCATCACTGATCTTGCTTAAAGCTCACATTCTCTGAACACTGTTATTTATCTGCACCAGTGGAAGAGTATAGAGTATCTGTACTTCTACAAAGAATCTTGCCCACCCACTTTCTCTTCCAAAGGGGAGTGGCATGTGAACTCCCAGAGTCTTTGGATAGTTTGGCCAAACCTGTTACCTCTCAGCATCTCAAAGCTTCTGCCATGTAGTTAAGAACTTTCCTTAATTTCAGTGCCTTTTATTCAGTCTTCTTTTAAAAAAGTTTTATTGATTCTATTTGTTTTTGTGGGAAGGCTTGTATATCTGGATCTATGCCCTCGTCTTTCCTAGGAGCCAGAGTTTTGTTTGTTTTTTAACAATTTTGGTAAATCTTATTAAAGTCAACACTTACCTACTTCCCCAATTTAAAATACTTATGCTTTATCTGTTTCATAATGGTGGCATAAATTTTATACATATCTTAAAAGTTTCTTACAGGAAACTTTAAAAATAAGGAATGAACTACTTGATTAGTTTCCTTCCAAGTATTTACAGTAGTCACATTCCTGACTTCCAGAAGAACTGGTACTCTGGTTTTCTGTATGCTTTAAGCAGAGTGATTTTATAGTAGGTACATAGCCTGAGGCCACGAATTCTACTTAAATTTGTATTTACTATTTAACATATAAAAATTTCACATTTAGCTTAAAACTATATGTCTGACAACTATGTACCATAGCAACATTAAGAAGTACGTTATTTCACAAAACCTTCCTCTTCTTGCCCAAGTCTCTGTCTCTCCTGACTATATAAATATTTCAAATATCTCATAATTACTGACGTATCTTTCATGCTACAAAGCATAGAAATGAGTGAATTTCCTTGCAAAATTTTTTCCTCCAAATATTAGATTTACTGACTCACGTAATCCTGTCTTTGTGGTTTATGATGGTTGAGAGTCTTAGTGAAATAATCACCTAACGGTCAATTCATATATCTATCTGGTTATCAAATTTTAACATCCACCAGAATTCTTTGGAGGGCTGTTAAAATCAGATTGCTGAGACTCTTGCTTCTAGTCAAAAGTAAGTAACAAGGACCAGATCTACCCTCTCACCTAAAATAATAATTTTTTTTAAGGTAGCAAAATATACAAAACAATGGTTTTCAAGACACTAGATGCCAGGCAGTGAAGGATAGTGATTCTTGAGAGACCAAAAACAAATGCTATGAGCCCTGAACCTGAGACTGCCCCAGTTTACTATCTTGAGGGTATTTTTAGGCCACAGTATAGAAAGGAGAATAGAGGGTAACCTGGTGAACTCTGAGCTGTAAGTCTGGGGAAACCAAACTTTAGGATGGAATTCCAGAGAGAAAGGAGCAGCACAGAAGGAAAAAAACAAAACAAAACAAAAAACCCTTATACAAAACCCTTGTACAGATCTGCAGAAGGTTCACTGGAGTATCCAGCAGAGTACTGATCAGCAAATGCATGTGAAGAATGACCCAAAGCCCAGGAAAGAACCATCAGAAAGGAGATTAAAAGGGAAAAGTGCCCAGGGTTCGTTGGAAACAATGCCTGTTCCTATTAGCCAGATTGGAAAAACTCATAAGATAGTGGCTAGATTCAAGAAGGTCTTGCCTCAGTAGCAAAGAATAATTACTTCTACGCTGAGCACTGGTTGGTGGGAATGCAAACTGATTCAGCCACTCTGGGAAACAGAATGCAGGTTCCTCAAAAAGTTAAAAATAGGACTACCTATGACTCAGCAATTGCAATACTAGGTATTTACCAAAAAACCACAAAACCACTAATTTGGAGGGATACATGCACCCCTATGTTTATAGCAGCATTATCAACAATAGTCAAATTATGGAAAGAGCCCACATGTCCAACGACAGGTGAAAGGATAAAGATGTAGTATCTATATACAATAGAATTTTACTCATCCATAAAAAAAATGAAATCTTGCCATTTGCAACAACATGGATGAAGCTAGAGAGTGCTAGGCTAAGTGAAACAAGTCATTCAGATTTTCTGTCTCCCTCTCTCTTTACTCCTCTCCCACTCATGCTCTCTCTCAAATATTAAAAAAATTTTATAAAAAATGTTAAATAAACAAACTGAGTGCTTCTTTGGGCCTACTCAACAAATCATAAAAAACTGAAAAGGACCAAGTTATTTTCAAGTAACTGATTTCTAGAACAAAGCTCAAGCAAATTTGTAAGAACACAAAAATATCCAACACTCAACAAGGTAAAATTCTGACATTTAACCTAAGATTCTCAGGCATGCAGAGTCAGGAACACATGACCCATAATAATGAGATAACCAGTTGAAACCAATTTAGAACAGACACAATGTTATCTTAAATATAAGTAGAGACACGGAAGACATAAGACAAACCAAGCTTCTAGAAATAAAAACTACAATGTCCAAGATGAAAAATGGACTAGATGGAATTTAACAGATTGGACAATACAGAAAACTAATGAGCCTAAAGGCATAGCAGTAGAAACTATCCAAAATGAAATACAGAGAGATACAAGAGTAACAAAACAAAGCATGAAGAGTATCTGTGAACTGTAGGACAACCTCATACAGACTAACACATGAGTAATTGAAGTCCCTGAAAGAAAGTAAGGGGGACAGAAAAAATACTTAAAGAACTATGCCCCCAAATTTTCCAAATTTGATGACAACTATAAAGCCACATATACAAGAAGATCAACTACCCCCAAGAACAAGAAACATGAATAAAACTACATCAAAGCATATCATTATTAAATAACAAAAAAACAGCAATAAAATCTTTTTATTTAAAAAACATTTTTTAAAGCTTATTTATTTATTTTGAGAGAGAAAGAGAGCGTGCAAGTGGGGTAGGGGCAGAGAGGGAGAGAGAATCCCAAGCAGGCTCCTGCTGTCAGCACAGAGCCCTATGCGGGGCTTGATCCCATGAACTGCGAGATCATGACCTGAGCTGAGATCAAGAGCTGGCCACCCAACCAAGTGAGCCACCCAGGTGCCCCAAAATTTAAAAGCAGCCAAAGAAAGAGACTTATTAACTACATAAGAACAAAGATAAAGATTATGGTCACATTTCTCACTGGAAATAATGCAAATAAGAAACAATGGTGTAACATTTTAAGATACTGAAAGAAAAAAATGCCAATTTACAGATCTATACATAGTAAAAACATCTTTTTTAGTCACATATCTCACTGGCAATAATGCAAATAAGAAACAATGGTATAACATTTTAAAATACTGTAAGAAAGAAATGACAACTTACAAATCTACATATAGTAAAACCATCTTTTTTTTCCCCAAAGATTTTAAACTCTACACCCAACATGGGGTTGAACTCACAACCCTGAGATCAAGAGTCCCATGCTCTACCAACTGAGCCACCCAGCCACCCCCACAGTAAAAACATCTTTTAAGGATATTCAAAATAAAGATATTTTCAGACATATGAAAGTTGAATTAATTCATTTTAGGGTGCCTGGGTGGCTCCAGTATCAGGAATGAGAGAGCCTCTCATATCTAAAGTTTATACAGATAGTAAAAGAATAATGAGAGACTATTATGAACGATTTTATGCCCATAAATGTGACAGTTTAAATAAAACTGGCAACTTTCTTGAAAGACACAAACTACCAAAGGTCATTCAAGAAGGAATAGATAACCTTAACAGCTTTATATCTACTCTTTAAAAATTGAGTATAAAAGCCTTTCCACAAAGAAAACTCAAGGCCCTAATGACTTCACTGGTGAGTATCACCAAACTAAGAAATACAGAATACCATTTTTTTTTAAATTTTTTTTTTTTAACGTTTATTTATTTTTGAGACAGAGAGAGACAGAGCATGAACAGGGGAGGGTCAGAGAGAGGGAGACACAGAATCTGAAACAGGCTCCAGGCTCTGAGCTGTCAGCACAGAGCCCGACGCGGGGCTCGAACTCACGGACCGTGAGATCATGACCTGAGCCGAAGTCGGACGCTTAACCGACCGAGCCACCCAGGCGCCCCCCTTTTTTTTTTTTAGAATACCATTTTTTTTAATTTTTAATTTTATAGACAGAGTGTGAGTGGGAGAGGAGCTGGGGGAGAGGGAGAATTTTAAGCAGGCTTCACACTCAGCATAGAGCCCAACATGGGGCTCAATCCCATGACTCTGGCATCGTGACCTGAGCCAAAATCAAGAATCAGACTCAACCAACTGAGCCACCCAGGTGCCCCTACAATACCGTCTTGATACAACTCTTCTAAATCACTCTGTGAAGTCTGATACCCAAACCAGACAAAGGCATTACAAAGAAACCACAAACCAATACCCACCATGAACACAAAAGCAAAAATTCTAAACAAAATTTTAGCAACTCAAATCCAAAACTGTATTAAAAGGATAACACATCAAGACCAAGTGGGGTTAATTCCAGGAATACAGTTGGTCTAACTTTGAAAAGTCAATGTTGGGGAAAGATGGCGGCGTAGGAGGATGCTGGGCTCACTGTGTCCTGCTGATCACTTAGAGTCCACCCACATCTGCCTAAATAACCCAGAAAACCACCAGAAGACTAGCAATGGACTCTCCAGAGCCAAGCATAGACAAGAGGCCCACGGAAGAGAGTAGGAAGGCCAGAGAGGCAGTGCGGGCTACACGGACTGGCAGGAGGGAGCCGGGGAAGTGGAGGGGCAGCCCGCCTGGCAAGGCAAAGGCCCTGAGTCTGGCTTACAAAAGTGGAGGGGCCGGACTGCGTGAGTTCTGACAGCCAGCAGGACTTAACATCTGGAATGTTATAAGTCAACATCTCTGCTCGCAAAGTGGGAGGGTGAGAGGACAACTGGAGGGAGAGGTGTTGAGCCCCGGAAGACAGAGCTCAGCTCCGTGGGTAGCAAAGGTGCTGGGAAGCGCCATCTCCCTCTCCCGTTCCCCAGCCGAAATCCCAAAGGGAACTAGTTCCCCTCACAGAACTTGCTTGCACCACACAAACATCCAACGCTGTGCTTCTGTGGATCCATTGCTCCTACGGATCTGCCTGCCTCCTTCCCAGTGCTGCAGGGCCCTTCCCACAGGGGACCACCAATGGCAAACCGAGCTAAGCTTGCCCCTCCCACCCCTGTGCACCTTGCGGATCCACCCCGGCTAATACGCCAGATCCCATCAAAGAAGCACCACACGCCTGCCAGTATGGAAGTAGCCCAGACAAGGGCCACACCACTCCACAGTGAGTCCTGCCCCTGGGAAAGGGGGAGATAAGGTACACACCAGTCTGACTGTGGCCCCAGTGGTGGGCTGGGGACAGACATCGGGTCTAACTGCAGCCCCGCCCACCAACACAAGTTACTCCAGACAGCACAGAGGTAGACCCCTGCAGTTCCGCGCCACTCCAGGGACTATCCAAAATGACAAAACAGAAGGATTCTACTCAAAAGAAACTCCAGGAAGTAGCAACAGCTAATGAATTGATCAAAAACGATTTAAGCAATATAACAGAACAAGAATTTAGAATAATAGTCATAAAATTAATCGCTGGGCTTAATAAAGTATAGAGGACATCTAAGAACCTATTGCTACAGAGATCAAGGGACTAAAAAATAGTCATAAGGAGCTAAAAAATGCTATAAATGAGGTGCAAAATAAAATGGAGGTGACCACAGCTAGGATTGAAGAGGCAGAGGAGAGAATAGGTGAATTAGAAGATAAAATTATGGAAAAAGAGGAAGCTGAGAAAAAGAGAGATAAAAAAAATCCAGGAGTATGAGGGGAGAATTAGAGAACTAAGTGATGCAATGTAACGAAACAATATCCGTATCATAGGAATTCCATAAGAGGAAGAGACAGAGAAAGGGGCTAAAGGTGTACTTGAAAAAATCATAGCTGAGAACTTCCCTGATCTGGGGAAGGAAAAAGGCATTGAAATCCAAGAGGCACAGAGAACTCCCTTCAGACATAACTTGAATCAATCTTCTGCACGACATATCATAGTGAAACTGGCAAAATACAAGGATAAAGAGAAAATTCTGAAAGCAGCTAGGGATAAACACGCTCTAACATATAAAGGGAGATTGATAAGACTAGTGACAGATCTATCTACTGAAACTTGATAGGCCAGAAAGGAATGGCAGGAAATCTTCAATGTGATGAACAGAAAAAATATGCAGCCGAGAATCCTTTATCAAGTCTGTCATTCAGAATAGAAGGAGAGGTAAAGGTCTTCCCAAACAAACAAAAACTGAAGGAATTCATCACCACTAAACCAGCCCTACAAGAGCTCCTAAGGGGGATCCTGTGAGGAAAATGTTGCAAGGACCACAAAGTACCAGAGGCACCACTACAAGCATGAAACCTACAGACATCACAATGACTCTAAACCCATATCTTTCAATAATAACACTGAATGTAAATGGACTAGATGCTCTAACCAAAAGACATAGGGTATCAGAATGGATAAAAAAACAAGACCTATCTATTTGCTGTCTACAAGAGACTCATTTTAGACCTCAGGACACCTTCAGATTGAATGTGAGGGGATGGAGAACTATCTATCATGCTACTGGAAGTCAAAAGAAAGCTGGAGTAGCCACACTAGACAAACTAGACTTTAAATTAAAGGTTGTAACAAGAGATGAAGAACAAATTATATCAGACAAACTAGACTTTAAATTAAAGGTTGTAACAAGAGATGAAGAAGGGCATTATATAATAATTATAGGGTCTATCCATCAGGAAGAGCTAACAATTATAAATGTCTATGCACCAAATACGGGAGCCCCCAAATACATAAAACAAGTAATCACAAACATAAGCAACATTATTGATAAGAATGTGGTAATTGCAGGGGACTTTAGTACTCCACTTAAAGCAATGGATAGATCATCTAGACACAGGATCAATAAAGAAATGAGGGCCCTGAATGATACATTGGATCAGATGGACTTGACAGATACGTTTAGAACTCTGCATCCCAAAGCAACAGAATATACTTTCTTCTCGAGTGCACATGGAACATTCTCCAAGATAGACCACATACTGGGTCACAAAACAGCCCTTTATAAGTATAAAAGAATTGAGATCATACCATGCATACTTTCAGACCACAATGCTATGAAGCTTGAAATCAACCACAGGAAAAAGTCTGGAAAACCTCCAAAAGCATGCAGGTTAAAGAACACCCTACTAAAGAATGAATGGGTCAACCAGACAATTAGAGAAGAAATTTAAAAAATATATGGAAGCAAATGAAAATGAAAATACAACAATCCAAATGCTTTTGGATGCAGCGAAGGCAGTCCTGAGAGGAAAATACATTGCAATCCAGGCCTATCTCAAGAAACAAGAAAAATCCCAAATACAAAATCTAACAGCACACCTAAAGGAAATAGAAGCAGAACAGCAAAGACACCCCAAACCCAGCAGAAGAGAAATAATAAAAATCAGAGCAGAAATAAACAATATAGAATCTAAAAAACTGTAGAGTAGACCAATGAAACCAAGAGTTTGTTTATTGAAAAAGTAAACAAAATTGATAAACCTCTAGCCAGGCTTCCCAAAAAGAAAAGGGAGATGACCCAAATAGATAAAATCATGAATGAAAATGGAATTATTACAACCAATCCCTCAGAAATACAAGCAATTATCAGGGAATACTATGAAAAATTATATGCCAACAAACTGGACAACTTGGAAGAAATGGACAAATTCCTCAGCACCCACACACTTCCAAAACTCAAACAGGAAGAAAAGGAAAACTTGAACAGACTCATAACCAGTGATGAAATTGAATCAGTTATCAAAAATCTCCCAACAAATAGGAGTCCAGGACCAGATGACTTCCCTGGAGAATTCTACCAGACATTTAAAGCAGAGATAATACCTATCCTTCTCAAACTATTACAAAAAATAGAAAGGGAAGGAAAACTTCCAGACTCATTCTACGAAGCCAGCATTACTTTCATTCCTAAATCAGAGACCCAGCAAAAAAAAAAAAGAGAACTACAGGCCAATATCCCTGATGAATATGGATGCAAAAACTCTCAATAAGATACTAGCAAATCAAATTCAACAGCATATAAAAAGAATTATACACCATGATCAAGTGGGATTCATTCCTGGGCTGCAGGGCTTGTTCAACTTTCGCAAATCAATCAATATGACACATCACATTAATAAAAGAAAAGAATCGTATGATCCTGGCAATCGATGCAGAAAAAGCATTTGACAAAATTCAGCATCCTTTCTTAATAAAAACCCTCGAGAAAGTCGGGATAGAAGGAATATACTTAAACACATAAAAGCCATTTATGAAAAGCCCACAGCTAACATCATCCTCAATGGAGAAAAACTGAGAGCTTTCCCCCTGAGACCAGGAACACGACAGGGATGTCCACTCTCACTGCTATTGTTTAACATAGTGTTGGAAGTGCTAGCATCAGCAATCAGACAACAAAAGGAAATCAAAGGCATCAAAATTGGCAAAGATGAAGTCAAGCTTTCACTTTTTGCAGATGACATGATACTATACATGGAAACCCCGATAGACTCCACCAAAAGTCTGCTAGAACTGATATATTAATTCAGCAAAGTCGCAGGATACAAAATCAATGTACAGAAATCAGTTGCATTCTTATACACTAATAATGAAGCAACAGAAAGACAAATAAAGAAACTGATCCCATTCACACTTGCACCAAGAATCATAAAATACCTAGGAATAAACCTAACCAAAGATGTAAAAGATCTGTATGCTGAAAACTATAGAAAGCTTATAAAGGAAATTGAAGAAGATATAAAGAAATGGAAAAACATTCCGTGCTCATGGATTGGAAGAATAAATATTGTTAAAATGTCAGTACTACCCAAAGCAGTCTACACATTCAATGCAATCCCAATCAAAATTGCACAGCATTCTTCTCGAAGCTAGAACAAGCAATCCTAAAATTCACATGGAACCACAAAAGGCCCCGAATAGCCAAAGTAATTTTGAAGAAGAAGACCAAAGCAGGAGGCATCACAATCCCAGACTTTAGCCTCTACTACAAAGCTGTAATCATCAAGACAGCATGGTATTGGCACAAAAACAGACACATAGACCAATGGAATAGAATAGAAACCCCAGAACTAGACACACAAAAGTATGGCCAACTAATCTTTGACAAAGCAGGAAAGAATATCCAATGGAAAAAAGACAGTCTCTTTAAAAAATGGTGCTGGGAGAACTGGACAGCAACATGCAGAAGGATGAAACTAGACCACTTTCTTACACCATTCACAAAAATAAACTCAAAATGGATAAAGGACCTGAATGTGAGACAGGAAACCATCAAAACCCTAGAGGAGAAAGCAAGAAAAAACCTCTCTGACCTCAGCTGCAGCAACTTCTTACTTGACACATCTCCAAAGGCAAGGGAATTAAAAGCAAACATGAACTATTGGGACCTCATGAAGATAAAAAGCTTCTGCACTGCAAAGGAAACAACCAACAAAACTAAAAGGCAACCAACGGAATGGGAAAAGATATTTGCAAATGACATATTGGACAAAGGGCTAGTATCCAAAATCTATAAAGAGCTCACCAAACTCCACACCCAAAAAACAAATAATCCAGTGAAGAAATGGGCAGAAAACATGAATAGACACTTCTCTAAAGAAGATATCCAGATGGCCAACAGGTACATGAAAAGATGCTCAACGTCGCTCCTCATCAGGGAAATACAAATCAAAACCACACTCAGATATCACCTCACGCCAGTCAGAGTGGCTCAAATGAACAAATCAGGAGACTATAGATGCTGGCAAGGATGTGGAGAAACGGGAACCCTCTTGCACTGTTGGTAGGAATGCAAACTGGTGCAGCTGCTCTGGAAAACAGTGTGGAGGTTCCTCAAAAAATTAAAAATAGATCTACCCTATGACCCAGCAATAGCACTGCTAGGAATTTACCCAAGGGATACAGGAGTGCTGATGCATAGGGGCACTTGTACGCCAATGTTTATAGCAGCATTTTCAACAATAGTCAAATTATGGAAAGAGCCTAAATGTCCATCAACTGATGAATGGATAAAGAAATTGTGGTTTATATACACAATGGAATACTACGTGGCAATGAGAAAGAATGAAATACAGCCCTTTGTAGCAATGTGGATGGAACTGGAGAGTGTTATGCTAAGTGAAATAAGCCATACAGAGAAAGACAGATACCATGTTTTCACTCTTATGTGGATCTTGTGAAACTTAACAGAAGGCCATAGGGGAGGGGAAGGAAAAAAAAAAAAGAGGTTAGAGAGGGAGGGAGCCAAACCAAAAGAGACTCTTAAAAACTGACAATAAACTGAGGGTTGATGGGGGGTGGGAAGGAGGGGAGGGTGGGTGATGGGTATTGAGGAGGGCACCTGTTGGGATGAGCACTGGGTGTTGTATGGAAACCAATTTGACAATAGATTTCATATTTAAAAAAAAAAGTCAATGTTAACATGCCATTCACATTCATATACTCAAAAAGCAAAGCCATATAAAGCATCTTGACAGGTTCAGAAAAAGCATTTAACAAAATCCAAAGCCCATTCCTGATTTTTAAAAAATCTCAGCAAACTAGGAAGAGAAGAGGCCTTCATTGGGGCACATGGGTGGCTCAGTCAGTTAAGCGTCCAACTTCGACTCAGGTCATGATTTCACCGTCCATGGGTTCAAGCCCCACGCTGGGCTTTGTGCTGACAGCTCAGAGCCTGCAGCCTGCTTCGAATTCTGTGTCTCCCTCTCTTTCTCTGCTGCTCCCCACTTGCTGTCTCTCTCACTCAAAAATGAATAAACGTTCAAAAAAATTAAAAATTATTAAAAAAAAAAAGAGGCCTTCATCAACTTGATAAAGGACATCTACCAAAAAAAAAACAAAACGCACAGCTAATATCATACTTAATTATTAAATGCTGAATGCTATCCTTTTAGATCAGGAACAAAACAGTGATGTCCTTCCTCACCAGCACTATTCAACATTGTACTGGAGGTTCTAGCCAGTGCAATCAGGCAAGAAAAATTAAATTCATCTACTGGAAAGAAGTAAAATAGTCAATATTCATAGGTGTAATAATCTTCTAAAAATATGATGGAATCTATAAAAAGAAAGCTACTAGAACTAGTAAATGAATTTATCAAGGTTATGGGATACAATATCACTATACAAAAATCAACTATATAGGAGTATTTTGAACTAAGCTTTTGAATGAAAAACTGAAAATTGAATTTTAAAACTGGTATCATTACATCAAAAATAAGACCGGCTTAGTGATAAATGTGACAGATGTAAAACATTTGTACCCTGAAAACCACAAAATATTGCTGAAATTAAAGAAGACATAAGTAATGGACAGATATATTTTGTTCATGGATCAGGGGGCAAAATTATTAAGGTATCACTTCTCTACCAATTTATCTATAGATTTAATACAACTGCAATCAAAATCCCATGAAGATTTTGTGTAGAAATTCACAAACTTGCTTCTTCAAAAGATGTTGCTATGAAAATGAAAAGACCCGTCACAAAGTAGGGGGAGGGGAGGGGAAATGTTTGCAAACCATATATCTGAAAAAGAACTTGTATCAAGAATATAGAAAGAACTCTCAAAACTCAACCATTAGAAATTAAACAACTCGTTTTAAAAAGAGCAAAAGAATTTAGCAGAAACTTTACCAAAAAAAAAAAAAAAAGTATGTAGATGAATAAAAAGAACAAAGATAGATGTTCAATGTCATAGATCATCAGGGAAATGCAAATTAAAATCCCAATGAGATAAGAATATAAACCAATTAGAATGGCTAAAATTAAAAAGGCTGCCATACTACGTGCTGGGTAGGACGTGCAGAGAATGGAAATCATACACAGCTGGTGGAAGCAAATTGGTACAACCACTTCAGAAAAGTTTGGCAGTTTCTTAAAAAGGTAACCATTCACCTCATCATTCAAGTCCTAGGTGTTTACCCAAGAAGAAAGGATATATATGTCTATACAAAATGCTTATACATGAATGTTTATAGCAGCTTTATTTGTAATAGTCAAAAACTAGAAATGACCCAAATGTCCATCAACAGTTGAGTAGATAAGACTTTTTTGTTAGAGCCATATAATACTACTCAGCAATAAAAGGAATGAACTATCAATACATGTAACATGAACAAATCTCAAAACAATTATGCTGAGTAAAAGAAGTTAGATCCCTCTCTGCACAAGGAGCACGTCTCCTGCCACAGCCCCTTACTCTCTGAAAATGTACATGCATACCAAATTTGTCTTGACCCCTTCACTAGTCAGGAGCACGTCTCAGCTGCTAAGTTGACCACTTTTTGCAGCAGTGCTAAAACAACCAGAGAAACTGCCAATGAGACCCTCAGGAACTGGGCAGCCTCACGTATCCCTAGTCACAAATTCTAAATGAGTGCCATTTCAAGGGACATTGACACAGCAGCTAAATTCAGTGGGGTTGCAGCTGCCACAGCCAAATGGCTGGCTCTGGGGCTGGGATTTGGACTGTGTTCGGGAGCCTTATCACTGGTTATGTCAGGAACTTTTCTTTGAAGCAACAGCTCTTCTTGTATGTCATTCTGGGCTTTGCCCTCTCAGAGGCCATGGGGCTCTTTTGCCTGATGGTAGCCTTTTTCATCCTCTTCACCATGTTAAGGAGTCCCCTCCACCACCCAGTTCTTTCTCCCATGTCTCATCTGCTCTGTATATTCCTTTTCCTGTATATCACCAGGCAGGCTGGGGAAAGTGGTTGGCTCAGGGTTTGACAGAGGGAAGACAAATACCGTATTAATAACATGTTAAGAAAAAAAAAGTCAGATCAAAAAAAGAAGTACATACTATATAATTCCATTATATCAAACTCTAGAAATACAAACCAACATATAGTGACAGAACACACATCAGTGGTTTGGGGAGAGGGGCATGAAGGAGTGCGAAGGAGCTTGAGGGAACTTTGGGAGGTGATGGGTATGTTCCTATCTCGACTGTGGTGATGGTTTTATGGGTGTATTCAAATGTCAAAACTTATCAAATTGTACACTTTAAATTTTAGTCTTCAGTTTATTATATGTCAATTATACTTCAATAAAGCTGTTTTTTTAAAAACACAAATTGCTGGGTTCTATCACCAGAGCCTCTGGCTATAAAAATATTTACCCATTTCATTAGATCAAAATCAATCATTTCAATAGTTTCCTACTGAAGTCTAAAAATCTATTCGCTTAATGGCAAGTGTGACAACTCTGGAATGTAAAGTTAACTATTTTTCTAAAGTACCTCAATCATTCTAGAAGTAATTTATGCTACAATGTATTCATACTGGTTAGTATGGGGAAACATGAGGAACAGGAAAAAAATGAAGGATCTATGAAGGTTAGCTTTTTACTGGCTAAACAGAAATGATATTACGATGACACAGAGAATGGGGAGGCAAAAACAAACAAACCCAAAAGACAAAAAACAAAACCAGAAGAACCAAAGCCGAGTGGTGACACCAGTAAAATGGAATGAGAGCTCTGATTATTAGAAAACAATAATCTTAATTTGATTAGGCACAGCATAGCATTCAAGTAATGGGTAACAGAGAAAGGCTGGTATTCAAAAGTGGAAGTAAACCTGCAGAACAGGATATAGCTGAATTCTCCTGCCATCCTTTAACTATTTCAAACAAACTGGGAAGTGTAATTGAAAAAAAAATTTAGGAGCTCTATTTTATTAACAAGTACTAACTTCTATTGGCACAATAATAAATACCACAATTCAGCCAAGTTGTAGATGGCATATAAATATTATATCTTGGATACATGGAAAGATATTAAATTCTTAATGATAATTTAGTTACTAATACGAGTTAACATATTTTGTTATTTAGATATTTATCCATAGTTAGAGACTTTTTTTGTCTTCCTAAACTGTTTTTAGAAAACTAATATTGGGAAGTTAGTAATTAAGTTTTTCCCCAAGTTCTGTTAAAAGGAGAAAGTTAGTAAAATTCGGTTGTATACAAACAAATGAATTAAGTTATGAGCAAATGAAAACAAAAGGACAGATTTTAATGGAATTTCTTTTAAATGAACTGAAATATTTCATAGTGTACGTTCAAGATATTACCTAGTAACTTCAAAAAAGAATAACATCCAATATATTTTATTAATAAATTAAAATCCAAAGAATAGTATCATATACTTTAAAAAAAGAGATGAAGAAATAAGTAATTTGAGATTAAAAAAGAAAAGGTTAAAAAAAAAGGTAGTAAATAAGGGAGAATCTAACAATAACTATGTAGATTACTAAGCTAAAATTTTTTCATCAGAACATTTCATGAAATCAATACACTACCACGAAGGATATGAAATCACTTAATTATCTGTTATTACACTGGACTGTCCACTTGCTCATAGTAAACAGAAGAAGGTTTTCATTTGAATTTTTAAAAATAAGTTAGGAAGTAAAAGAAATCTCGTATGCACAAGTTTCATTTATTATGTGTTTTTTCAAGCATTCCAACCTTACTCAGAAATAACACAAGATATCCAAGTGCTTTAAAATCCAAGGCCTTTAATTCACTTTTCAGTAATGGCCATAAATGCCTTCATAAAACCTCTTTTCCACTGAAAACAGAAGGCACTAGGCATTACATAACACCCTGAAAGCAGTGATTCCTTCTGATGCTGGTGGAGATAAACATTAAACGGTAGGTTTTAGATCTTAACAATGTCTCCTCAAAAAAAAAAAAAAAAAAAAAAGGCAACACTGAAAATCACACAAAAAATTGTTACTAGTCAGTCTTTCTCAGGTTCCCAATCCAATTTTAAGTTATTTTTACAAATACATAATTTGAAATTAATAAACCAGGTAAGTATGATAATGGTTTTCAACATGTGTTAGGTTTTAGTTAAATATGAAGATACTGTTATTGTGCTACTTGGCATCCTTTGTTACTCATTAGCTGTGCAAAATAAACTTGAAATGATACATCCTGTAGTGGTATAATTTAAAAGATCCTTGATATGACACTAAGGACTTCCAAATTCTGGCCACAAACTGTATATAAATTGTAAGATTATTAAAATACCCCTTTTTGAAAAATAATAAGATGACGATTTATACCTAAATAAGGTTTCCCAGAAAGATATGAAATACTTTAGCATATAAAAGTAGTTGCCCCTTTTCCATAAAGACAATGTTGTTTCACAAAATAACTCATATGGATCCAAGGCAAATGATTTCTTTCAAATGCCATATTCTCTCTATGACTTTGAGGTATGCTTCAAGAGACTGTATCCATGAGAAAAGGGCACATTTGGGTATAAGACCACAGTTACAAACACAAGGAGGCTTTCTGGGTCAAAAGTGCCCTTAAGAGTTGCATTAACAGAAAACAAGAGATAGCTTCTGAAGTCATTTCTATTACAAACACATAACAACTAAATTTGGTTACTTAGAGGGTAATTCAAGACACAGCTATTTACATATGTGCTATGTCATGTGTGGCTATTTTAAATAGTGGCTTCTGGAGGACACTCCTACTCAAACACAAACCAAACAACTGTACTCTACCAAACCACAATCTTCTATTTTTGGCAAGGTATTACAGTTTAAACAAAACAAAACAAAAACACACAAAACAACAACAACAACAACAAACTAGCTCTAACAGCGATTTAGGCAAAATTCCCCAAGTCTAACAACAGTAGGGAAAGTGTTCAGAGAAATATGAATTTGGGGGGAAAAAAGTTCCATACTAAACAAATAATGCTGAAAATTAATCTTATAATCACCCAAATGACTATAACATAAAAGGTTTATGAATGCCTTTGAAATAAGAATAGTTCAGTTTTAAAAATAGCTGATTATGAGTTTTACAATTAGAGTGTCTCTGAAAAACATACAAGCTAATTAACTTAAACAGGTCCAACCAGTAAATGATAAGAGGAAATAAACCCTTCCATAATTAATGCCAGATGCTTTCTTGCCTTTGGAGAAAGTGGTAAGATTAAATTTGAAATGGTATAGAATATACTGAAATGAAACTTACATGACCACTGAAAAAAATCACCCACCAGGGCACTAACAATAAACATGATGGGAGGCAAGAAATGTATTTTTAAGCAATGATTACTCAGAAGAATGCCTTATAAAATTATGTATCATAATCAAGAAAAAGCTTCAAGAGTAGCAGCTGGGCTTTGTGAAACATGTAGGACAACAGAAGGCACTACAAAAGCATTAATCACTTCTAACTACAGTTGGACAGTTCAGTATTTTCCTTCTTCTTAAGAAGAGAGCCAGTGTGAATGTTATTTTTATATATCCCCCTGAGTTTTAACATGATTGGGCAAAGCAGCACCAATTTAAAAAAATATCTGCAGTGCCAGCACTGCAGTTTGGAATCACTTATACTGATGGCCCCACAGGTCTCTCATAAGAGCACTTTAGAACATGATTAAAAATATAGAAATGCCTCTCGGTGTTTCAATATTAAAGTGGAACCACCACAGATGTCCATTTTTAAAAATAATGCACTAAGAAGGTCTGTTTAGTCAGTATAGTCTTTCCACCCTGTAGCTAGCATTCACGGCTATTTTCCACGCTGAGACATCTCTTTTGCGCGTCGGGTTGAAATGTCAGTATGCTTCATGGTGCACAATCCTTTTCGGCTGGAAAATCCTGGCAAATATCATGTCATGCCCGTTTTGAGCAGTATGCCTTGTAGGTCCTCTGGCAACGCTAAGATAATTGCATCTATGTGTGTCCGTAACTTTTCCATAGTGTCAGGTTTCACAGGTAAATGTTCTCGATCAGCCTGCAACTACATAAGGAACATTTGGAAGCATTTAAATTATCCTCTGAGTCTGTACTAGGACATTATATTCCCTAAATGAACAGTTTTATGATCTAATGATTGGAAGATTCAAACTTATACCAGAATTTATAGAAACTGTAAAAAAGCAAAGAATATGCCATTTAAACAATATATTGCTGGCTCAATAAAAGACTTCTATGTAAATTAATAGATAATACCTATAAGTACAATGTGGTATTAAATATAAATGACAATTTTTTTTTCTTAAGTTTACTTATTTATTGAGAGAGAGAGAGAGAGAGAGAGAGAGAGAGAGAGAGAGAGAATCCCGAGCAGGCTCCATGCTGTCAGCACAGAATCCGATGTGGGGCTTGATCTCAGAAATTGTGAGATCATGACCTGAGCGTAAATCAAGAGTTGGATGGATGCTTAACCAACTGAGCCACCCAAGGCGCCCTGACGATGTTTCTTGTAGAGCTCAGTAGACCCCTTATAAATATTTTTTAAAATAATATGGCACCATTATGATCTGTTTGAGTGACCAAGTATTTTCACTCAGATCTACCATCAATTGACCAATCTTAAGTCCTCTCATTTAAAAAGCTACTTTGGCAACGTATCATGAACTATCACCTCAGCTGTGAGAAAAATATCGTCATGGATCTTTGCTGTTTTGGCTACGTACCAGCTTGTTTTTTAGCTTCAATACAAGGTCAACTGTTTCTACCTCTGTGTGTTTCTGGGTCCAGAGAAGTAAGTCCTAGAAGAATAAACAAATCCCAAATCAACAAATAACCAAATGACTTCTCAAACTGCTCTATTTTAACAGGCAAGGCTACTGACAAGGAAGGATAGGAAGGAAAAGGAGAACAGAGTATATAAATCAGATATAGCATTACAGTACAAGAATAATTCTGTAGATAATATTCTAACAACACTAATTAGATCATTTTTGGCATTAGCTAGAACTGTCTAATACTTTCAAGTAAAACAAAATATAAAACTCGTGTCTGAGATAGCCCTTTTAGATCAATAAAGAAAAAACTGCAATTCAAAGTATAATACTAACGCCCATCCCTACTAAGTAGTGCATATTTCAATTTATAAGGAACAAATTAAGATACTTGTGAACATGAATATATTACTGGATATAAGCTTTTTATCTACAAATAAGTTCCTCCTGGGCTTCTCTGTAGTTGTCTTCATTGTATTCCTTCTCTCAACCACAGTCACTGGGAGTTCACTCCAAGACTAGCCCACCTCAAGCTAAATAAAAATTAGACTATCCTTTATATTTTCACAAGTAGCTTAATTTAAAATAGTCTGGTAACAAACTATAGATTATAAACAGTCAAAATACAGGAAAAAATTGTTAGTAATAAAAATAAAAAACTGTTAATAAAGGTGCTCAGATCTGAATCTTGATTCTATCCAGTGGCATGCTGGTAAATATTTAACCACCAGTTCTCCAGGAAAAGTCTCTGGTTTGTAGCATTTGCCAGTGTGGTGTAATACTCCCACTATAGCCAGTTTCAATCTACCAACCTGGGATCACCGAATGCAAAGCTGGGAAGAGATGTACACAGTCAGCTCCTGTGGGTCAGTGCAAGTGGACTCTAGCTCACTGCTGACTCCACCACTTAGCAGTGATATGATCTGAAGCAAGTCACTTAACTTACAATCTTTGGGGATCTCATAATGAAGATCATAGCACACCCACTTCAATTAATTATTGTGTGGACTAAAAGACATTATTCATATAAAACACCTATACAGTCCTTGGCACATAGCACATGATCCAGAAAAGTTAGTTATTATTATTTACAAAGTAGTGGATATGGGTATAATCTCCCAGCTTCTAAGGATAATGTTATCTTTATTTTCAATAATTGTTAATCATCACACAAACATACTGTCTTCTAACCTCTTCACAAAGAACTTCTAAATGGAGTGCCTCCAATTTCTGGGTCATTTCCTTCCGCCGGGTCTTGAACCAACCATCAAAATTCGGAGATTTTAGAAAATGCCTATAAAAACAAATTTTAAAAATGCAAAGTTTGATTATGACTTACTTGTTCTCTTCAATACCTTTCCGAAACTACAGCTTGGATAACTGAAACAATGGAATTTTTTTTTTAAATATAAGTTTAAAGCCAGTTTTTTGTTTTTATTTTTTTAATGCTTATTTATTTTGAGAGAGAGAGAGAGAGAGAGAGAGAGAGAGTGTGCATGCAGCAGAGAAGGGGCAGACAGCAAGGGATAGAGAGAATCCCAAGTAGGCTCTGTGCTGACAGCAGAGCTCGATCCCATGAACCATGAGATCATGACCTGAGCTGAAATCAAGAGTCAGATGCTTAACCGACTGAGCCACTTCAGGTGCTCCTTTGTTTTGTTTTTATTTTAATTTAATTTATTTATTTTTTAACATTTATTTATTTTTGAGAGACAGAGAGAGACAGAGTATGAGCAGGGGAGGGACAGAGAGACAGGGAGACACAGAATCCGAAGCAGGCTCCAGGCTCCTAGCTGTCAGCACAGAGCCCGACGCAGGGCTCGGACTCACAAACCACGAGATCATGACCTGAGCTGAAGTCGGACACTTAACCGACTGAGCCATCCAGGCGCCCCTGTTTTGTTTTTAAATAAAGCTCTACAGATGGGTGAAAAAGAAGGAAAAAAAAGGACCAACCGGTAAAGTCCAATCCAATCGCCTTTTATTCTAGAGGTCAGCTGAGGTCCTGTTTTCTCAAGTGTTTTCATAAATTCTTCTGGAAGGAATTGTCTTAACTGGGGTGGACTCTAGAAATTAGGACATACTGATTTAAAAATCAGAAATAGATATATTCACAAAAGTTAATTACAGTTAGAGAACTCAAATAGGAATTTAACTGAATAAGTTATACCTTCCATGGAGAGATGCTTTTCTGCAAAGGCATCAAGCTTGCCACGTATCTTTCCTAAAACCAAGAAAAAAATTAATCAAAGTTAGGCATTCTTACCTAGAGAGTCTTCAAAACCATTTAAACAGACCGACCTGAAAGAAATGGGTTTCTAAGTTTTCCATCATGTGCTCTTTCAATGGACAGCAGCAGTGCCATCACAGCCCACGACAGACATAGCAAAACTTAGACTGAATTGAGAAGTCAGACTTTCAGTAAGAATTTAACTAAATCTTAGATAATCCAAGGGTCTGCATAATCATTAGCCTTATTGGGGGAGTATGTGCCAGAAAATGTATTCAACATTTTACATGCATGATCTCTTTTAATCCTTGCAAACATCCCATGTGGCAGTAATTACTGGAAAACAGGCTTTGAAAGGCTGAATAACCTGCTCATGGTCACACAGCCTGAACCTGAATTCCGGTGTATTGACTTTAGCCCATGCCTTTAAGGACTGCAGTAAAGTTCATTTTACTTAGACAGACAGATTTAAATGGAACAAAATTAATTAACACGCATAGAACAAGAAAGACTATTTCATCTCAAAATGTAATACCAAAGATCTCCATGTTGCTCCCATATAATATCACAGATAGATTATGTTAGTAACTACATGGAATCTCTCTCTGATGCAGTATCCAGACTAGGACCACATTATGGTACTGTCGGATACTGTGAATCATCTTTTAGTATTTTAATACGTTATTCCACTAAATTTCAGAGAATACCCATATCATCTAGCCATTTATTCCATATTGAGTGCTATCAGATGCCAGACTGAGGAAAAGATAATGAACAAGACAGACAAGGCCCCTGTCATCATGGAGCTACCAGTCTCATGGATATCATACCAAACTGTGCTCAAGAAAATAATATCAGAGAAAGAAGCTCCAGGTTAACTTTCTTTTAAGGTGCAAATGCAATAATCATATAACATTTCACAATTATCTCATTTAAGATTCACAACAACCCTGAAAGATATTTAGGAAAAGTGGAATTAGTCACTTTTACAGTAAAAGAAAATGAGTGTCAGTGAAAGGAAGTGACTTGCCAAAGTCACAAAGTTAATATTAGAACAGAGTCCAGGTCTCCTGCAAATCACTCTATTTTTAATCACCAAACATATGAGCAAGCCAAACAACTTAAGGTTTTTGTGAATGGGAAAAACATGCATATAGCCCTCAACAAATCATTAAACAAAAATATATGTTAACTTACTAATGGAATGATGAAACTTTGTGTCAGTTCCAAAAAATAGCGACGGAGAATAACACTTTGAGCCTCAGAAGGACGTTTCTGTTGTACGCCCTTAAAAGAAAAAGCAATGAGAACATAGATTCTAGTGTAAGGGAATATAAAACAGTGGATAATTATAGTAGCTCAACTGATATGTAAACATGTATTTTACTTGATTAAAAAAAAACAAAACCAGAACTTCACCTTGAAGTAATTTAACCTAAAGTTCATTATGCAATATCCTGTGGAAAAAAATCCTTAGAGTAAAATATCACATGTTCATCCTGTGATATTTACTTAAAGTATCAGTTTACAATGAATGGTCTTTACTTCATACTTGCTGTATTAGTATTATTTACATTTCCCAAAAAAATGGTAACTATCTCCTGTTAGGTGCTAAACTACCTCATGGAAGAAGAGTACATTACTTTTTCACTGTAACTCCCAAGTTTCTAGAAAGACTGGCACTATTTGGTAACTGCAGCCCCACATTTCAAGCCCATAACTTTTGCTGCTTTAGTCTCCTGATTTTTATGAAGCTTTGGTTCAAAAGAAAGACCTCATTTCATATCATTACACCTAACTCACATGCTGCCTAACTGGATATTGCATACCTGAACAAGGAAATTTAAATTAATAATATGAGCAAGTAATTACCTTCTGTAATTGTTTTATGATCTCTTCATCTCTATTTAGATATGGCTTATAAGAAGTATAAACTCCTAAGAAGTAAATGAAAGAAAATAAGGTGAACAGTAAGACCCAGGTACTCATTTAAGTATATATTTAAAAATAATTTAAAAAAAATAAAAATTAATACCAGGTTTAGAATCCAGAGTCTTTAGGTTCTTCAATTTTTTCACTTTAACCTGCTTAGGAATTTCACCTGAAGGAAACATCATAAAGATTCTTACACTATTCAAGTTTTACACATTATAAAACTGGAATTTTATCAGATTAAGAATTGTCTTTTTATTACTTAGGGATCTTGTAGCTAAAGCATTCTTTAGAGTTTTATTTTATTATTTATTTATTTTTAAGAGAGTTAGCAAGCAGAGGAGAGGGGCAGAGGGAAAGAAAGAGAGAACCTTAAGGAGGCTCCAAGCTCAGCACAGAGCCCAACACAGGGCTTGATCTCATGACCCCAGAATCATGACCTGAGTCGAAATCAAGAGTCAGATGCTCACTCAACTGACTGAGCCACCCAGGCGCCCCATGAAGTATTGTTAATATCAAATAGTATTGAAGAGTTTATTCCTGGTACTTTAAAACTGGATAAAGGGAATGTGGGATTATTATAGTATTACAGAAACAATGTGTGTAAATTACATAAAATGGGTATTTGATCTTTCATTAATATCTATCATTACTCAAAATTTTTCCTTTTGTCACTCAACTTATAATTTAAAATCTTTGTGCCAAATACATGAAATTGAAAATCTATGTGGCAAATATTAATAAAATACCCCTTGAAGAGTAAATGGAATTATAAGGAACTCCTTAGTATGCAGATATAGTATTCAAAAGTGTTTTTCAGACACCTCCCCAAATTGTTTTTGCACTGTAGAAACTTACACTGCCACCAAGTGGTGACAGTGTATGCCACAACCACAGGTCTGAGGCACAGATGGACAGGACTCCTGAGCAGGACTGCTGTGACAACTTGCACAGCATATGCTGTGGTTCTGGTTTTGGGGTCAAGGGAAGCTGCAATCTAAATAACTCTCTCATCAGCAGAAAAATGCCTCAAGTTAAGTACTTAGAAGCATCAACAGCACACTAGACTTATCAGACTTTTTCTTTTCCTTTCTCTGTCCTCCTCTCTGCCTAACAGTAAGACCTAAAAACTGAAAGACAACCTAGAGATTACCTAATTCAAGGCTCTAAATTGACACAATATTTTTGTTTACATTGTTATGTACATCAAACTGCTATCTAAAGTTATCTCTGGGGTTGAAATTACAGGAACACAGAGCATTTGCGCTTGTAATCTTATATCATTAAAGAATTTTAAGACCACGTACTGTGGTAAAACAGGTATTCTATAAACTCTCTACTTTGAAATGATTTCAATTTTACAGAAAAGCTGCAGTATGATAAAGGTGATACTCTAATTTTATCAATTGTCCCAATAATAACTTTAAACAGACCCTTGTTATAGAAGTCAATATCATGGATACACAGGCTAATTTTTTTTCATTGATTCAGTAAATGTCAGTAAACGCAAGATACTGGAAATAAAAAATAAAACAACTAGTTCCTGGCATCAAATATTCACAATCTAATGGCAAAGTAAGATAAATCGACACACATGACAATACGAAAGGATATACACTTGGATAAAATTATGAACAAGATACTATGGAAACACAAAAGAGTGTTTTGGCCAAACAGGAGCAAAAAAATTATCGAGGTTTCCTAAAGGAAGTGATATGTAAGCAGTCTTATAAGAGAAATAAAAAGTTATCCAAGGGAAAAAGACTTTTTTAGGTAGAGTTAAGTCCAGAAGCATAAAGAGCATGTTGCCTTTATAAAGAGTTATACATATGGTAAGGATAGTAATAGCCACCATTTACTCAATCTTATCTGTGCCAGTCCTGGGCTCTGAATACTGTACGAATGATTGCATTTAACCTTCACAAAGAAGTATATTTTATCATGACCATTTCACAGATGAAAAAACTAAGGCATGGATAAAACAAACTTGGTAGGCCACCAACACTGGCTCTTTATTGCCATTATCCACCCTCATTGGTCAATGTCCCATTTAGACAGGTTGTTAGCTCTAGAGGAACAACTTGTCCAAGGACACACAGATAACATGCTTGAACCGGGATATGAAATAAAGCAGTCTAACCCCCTGAGCCATCACTCTTATCCACTACACTACAAAGGTAGGAATGGAGAGTATGCTAAGAAGGGCAAGAGATAAAGCTAGAGAGGTATTCAAAGGTCAGATCAAGAGGAACTATAAAGATGTCTGACATCTAAGGTGACTGAGAGATTGAAAGCATGGGCGCGGGGGATGGTGGTTAGGGACAATGAGCTGACAGGATCAAATCTGCACTTAACATACTCCCTGACACCAGGTGGTGATAATGTAAGCCACACTGCAGATCTGAGCCACAGATGGACAGAACTCCTGAGCAGGGCTGCTGTGTTGCACAAAGGAGTTTGAGGTGGAAGAGAAAAGCCTATAGGATAAAATAGAAGCATTGTGGAGTACTGCTCCTGGGTAGAAACAGAACCTGAAGCAAGACACGTGCAGCAAGGAAAGAAAAGAGAGGGAGCTACTGGAGCTCCGTGGAGGAGGTAAAACAAGAGGCTATGGGGACAGCCTGAGAGAACAGCACTGTCCAGAAACGCCCAGGTTTCCAGAATATTTTTGATTCATTAGCCCATAGTTTTTACTTTGTCAACATATTTTATCTATTCCCATGTACTAATTCTTATGAGAATGTCTCTCATCTTGAATCTTGTGGTTGTGCTTTCCAGAGTTCAGAGTAGCTTCTTACCACAAGATCTGTAAAACTTTTTTCCCCGTAATAAGTGCAGAATACTATTTAACTATACAGATAACTACTTTCAAGTCATTTATCTGCCTCTGACCCCAAGAACCCAAAGAATAATAGCATGTATAAAACCACAATGGTTTGACTAAGTCTAAGTATTTCTGTACTTATTTTCTGTTTCTTTCTGCTCTAATTCACAAAGTACTTGCAATTCCTCTATCCACCAACACTATTTATTAACATATTATTTCCTGAAACTCACTGTGCAAAAAGAACTGAGTATCAGAGGGGGAGAAAAGTTCAGCATCAGGTTTTGTACATTCTTTATATTCAGTACATTCCGGCTAATAATGAAGATAGGTAGTAGCATCCTTATCCATTTTTTTAAAAAGGTAAAAGACAAAAATAAACCCATGCAGCAATCTTCACTCACACGATTCCCCTCTGATTCATTGGACCTCATCAGGTGTAAGATGCATACTGATCTCTAACCCTAGCCACCATAATTCTTACACTGTAGTATGTAATAGATGAAAAGAACATTCATCATGAAGATACATTGCCTTTACAAAAAAAAAAAAAAATTTTTTTAATGGATATTTGTCAGATGGCTTTGGGGAAAAAAAAGTGTCTGAAAATGAATTAAAGTCCTATAATTACAGACATTTATTTATTTATTTTTAAAGTTTTTTTTTATTTTTGACAGAGAGAGAGAGAGAGACAGAGCATGAGCTGGGGAGGGGCAGAGAGAGAGAGATACAGAACCCAAAGCAGGCTCCAGGCTATGAGCTGTCAGCACAGAGCCCGACGCGGGGCTCAGACTCACAGACCGCGAGATCATGACCTGAGCCAAAGTCAGACGCTCAACCGACTGAGCCACCCAGGCGCCCCACAAATATTTAATTAAAAATACTTATTCAGTATCTGTTATGTACAATGCACATTAGAGAGGGGTTTAACATTATTAAAGTAATAGTCATCAATGCTGCACCTCTGTATATTGGCATGAGAATCTTTAACCACACCTAATGTCTGCTTAGAAATCATCAGTTTATAACCTGATCCAATATACACTAATAGAATTACTTTCTCTTTGAGGAATATTTGTAAAGTACCACCACCTTAACATTACGTTTCTCTATTTGACAGGATTTAGGTGAACTAAAACTAGGTATAAACCAGAAGAAATAATCCTTTTGCATCAGGAGGAATGATCCCTCTATAGGGTTAAAACTAAATGTATGTTTCTGGTAAAGCTGTCTCAGTTTTGCTGTGCCTTCCCTGCAAAAGAAAAGTTTTTCTGCAGTTTTACTGACCCTTTCAGATAGTGTGTTTCATAACTTGTGCAGCATATGCAGTGGTCCTGGTCTTCATATCAATGAGCAGAAAAATGCCCCAATATATATACCCAACACTCATAAATTAAAAGATAAATGGATTTTCATGAATATGATACCAAAAGCAAGGGCAATAAAAGAACATACAGATAAACTGGACTCCATCAAAATTTAAAACTTTTGTGCATCAAAGGACACTATAAATGAAAGAATGACAAGGCAAATCACAGAAAGGAGAAAACATTTAAAAAGCATTTATCTGATAACGGATTGGTATCCAGAATATATAAAGAACTACAACTCAACAACAACACAGCAACCTGATTAAAAATCAGGCTAAGAACTTGAAAAGATAATTCTCCAAGGAAGATATACGGTTAGCTGGTAAACGCATGAAAAGGTGCTCAACATTACTAATCACTAGGGAAATGCAAATCAGAACCACAATAAGATACCACCTCACTCCCATTAGGATGGCTACCATCAAAAAATAACAAGTGTTGGCAAGGATGTGGTGAAATTGACATCTTTGTGCATTATTGGTGAGAACGGAAAGTAAAAAAAAAAAAAAAAAGGCAGTTTCTCAAAAAAATTAAACACACATGACTACATGGTCTAACAAACCCACTTTGTGTTTATACTCAAACGAAGTTAAAAGTAGAGACTCAAAGAGATATTTGTACATCTATGTTCATAGAAGTATTGTTTGCAATAACTCAAAAGTAGAAGTAACCTAAGTGTCCACTGACAGATAAATGGATAAATAAAATGTGGTATGTATATATACACAATGGAATATTATTTGGTCTTAAAGAAGTAAATTCTGACACATGCTACAATACCTGAGTAGTCAAATTCTTATCGACACAAAGTTACTAAAGGCTGGGGCATGGTGGCAGAGAGAGAAGTGGATGGCAAATTATTGTTTAATGGGTATAGAGTTTCAACTTTACAAGATAAAAAGGGCATTTGAGTATATGGTGGTGACTATAGTTCAACAATGCGAATGTACTTAATGCCACTAGACTATATACTTAAAAAATGGTTAAGATGGTAAATTTCATGTTATATTCATTTTACTTTTTTTTTTTTAAAAAAGGAATGCAATTCTTATGCACACTACAACATAAATGAACCCTGAAACAGTGAAATAGGTCAGACACCAAAGGGCAAAAGTCAACTTCACAGAAACAGTAATTAGAATAGAAGTTACCAGGGGTTGGGGGATGCGTTAACTGGGGAGTTATTGTTTAACAGATTTTGGATTTGGGTGAACTAAATCCAAATCCTTCTGTCTGAGATTATGAAGAAGTTCTGGAAATGGACAGTGGCAATGGCTGCACAGTATGAATATACTTAATGCCACTATATTATTTTTAAATGAATTACATACTTAAAAATAGTTACGATGGTAAATTTTATGTTATGTTTATTTTACCCACAAAAACAACTTTTAGGGTAAGTGGGGGAAAGTATCATAAACACTCTAAACGTAATGAAATTTTGCACTTCTGTTAAGACTTGTGCTTCTATACTGGGGCGCCTGGGTGGCTCAGTTAAGCGTTTGACTTTGGTTCAGGTCATGATCTTGTGGTCTGTGGGTTTGAGCCCCGTGTCGGGGCTCAAATAAATAAACATTAAAAAATATAAAAATAAAAATAAAAAAACAGAAAAGACTTGTGCTCATATAAGACCTATGAGTCCCAGAAACAGTCAGACACTAAAGTCTTGACCCAAATCATTGAACTACCTCTGGTGTCTTTGTCCACAACATATTTTCTCTACTAATTGAACAAGGACCAAACTGAGGACACTGACAACCTCTAGCATTCACTCCTCACTGACCACTAAGGATCTATAAAGCATATGTTTCCACACACTGCCATCACTTTCTACAGAAAAAATGATACCTGATGAAGTGGTCCAAATAAGCTCATGATAGAAATAATGAGAAAGAATACATCAGCTCTTCTCTAAAGTACGCTGCTTAAAATAAAGTCTAATATTCCATACCTGCCCTCATCCCCACTTTGAAAAATAAATTCAAGAATTGTCCCCTCCCCTACCTTGGTCCTAGGTCTTACTTTTATTTTTATTTATTTTAGTTTTTTTAGAAGTTGATATGTTTAAAAAAATTTTTTTTAAATGTTTACTTATTTTTGACAGAAACAGAGCATGAGCAGGGGAGGGGCAGAGACAGAGAGGGAGACACAGAATCTGAAGCAGGCTCCAGGCTCTGAGCTGTCAGCATAGAGCCCGATGTGGGGCTTGAACTCACGAACTGTGAGATCATGAACTGATCCAAAGTCGGATACTTAACCAACTGAGCCACCCAGGTGCCCAATTTTTTTTAATGTTTATTTAGTTTTGAGAGAGAGAGAAGGGGGGGTGGCGTAGAGAGAGAGGGAGACAGAATCAGAAGCAGGTTCCAGGCTCTTGGCTGAGGGCACAGAGCCCAATGTGGGGCTTGAACTCACAATCTGTGAGATTGTGACCTGAGCTGACGTGGGATGCTTAACCAACTGAGCCACCCAGGCACCCTGGTCCTAGGTCTTGCTTTTAAATGGTTAACTTGAGGGGCGCCAGGGTGACTCAGTCGGTTAAAGCATCTGACCTCGGCTCATGTCATGATCTCACGGTTTGTGAGTTTGACCCTTCCTTGCATCAGGCTCTCTGCTCTCAGCACAGAGCCTGCTTTGGATCTTCGTCTCCCTCCCTCTCTCTCTGCCCCTCCCTTACTGGCTCTCTCTGTCTCAAAAACAAACATTAAAAAAAATTTTTTTAATTAAAAAAAATGGTGATTTCACTTGCCTGAAGAGGATTCTCAGAGTAGCAAGAATATTAGCTGGCAAGATATCACAAGAAAAGAAAACTACAGACTGCTATCCCTCAAGACTATAGATGTAAAAATCCTCAACAAAAATGTAAACAAATCAAATCTATCAACAGAAAAAAGGACTATATACCATAACCAAATGGGCTTTGTCCAAGGAATGTTAAGGTTGGTTTAACATCGAAAATGCAATTAATATGCCATATTAATAATGAACAAAAACCACATGACAATCTCCATAGATACAGGAAAAGCATTTAACAAAATTTAACACCAATTCATGATAACCATTCTCAACAAACTAGGAATAGAAAGGCACTTGTCAATCTAATGAATGACATCTATGAAAAACTACATCTAACATCATAATTAGACCTATATGTTGAAAACTACAAAACCTTGCTGTGAGAAAAATTAAAGAAGACCTAAACAATGGAGAGATGTCCCAAGTCCTGGATTGGAAGACACACAAAAAACCCCAAACTAACTGCATATTAACATAATCCCTATCAAAATCCCAGCTAGCTGTCCGCAGAAACTGACAAAGTGATCCTAAAATTATATAGAAATGCAAAAGACCAAAGAATAGCCAAAACAACTTTGGATAAGAACAAAATTAGAGGGGCGCCTGGGTGGTTACGTTGGTTAAGCATCCAACTCTCTCTCTCAAAATAAATAAATAAATAAATAAACTTTAAACAAACAAAAAAAGACTTATACTTCCTGATATCAAAACCTGCTATAAAACTACAGTAGGGGCAACTGGGTGCTCAGTTGGTTAAGCATCCAACTCTTGATTTCAGCTCAGGTCATGACCTCACGGTTCGTGGGATAGAGCCCTGCATTGGGCCTCTGACAGCACAGAGCCTGCTTGGGATTCTCTCTTTCCTTCTCTCTCCTTCTCTCTCTGCCCGACTCATGCACACTTGCATATGCTTGCTCTCAAAATAAATAAACATAAAAAAAAAAAAACCCTACAGTAATCAAGACACTGTATTAGTGTTGATTTTCCACAAAGGTACCAAGGCAATTCAATAGAAAAAAGACAGTCTTTAATAAATAGTGCTAGAGCAAATGAGTTGTCAACATGCACAAAAGATTATTTTGGACTCTTAACCCATATCATACACAAAGAATAACTAAAGTGGTTCATAGACTTAAATGTAGGTGGTAACATAATAAAACTTTTAGAAAAAAACATAGAAAATCTTTGTGACCTTGGGTTGGGCAATGAGTTCTTAGACACAACATCAAAAGGTCAATCCATAAAAGAAAAAAACTGATAGGCTAGACTTCACCAAAATTAACACATGTTTATGGTTATCAGAGGTTAGGAGTAGGAGAAATGGATGAAAGTGGTCAAAAGGTAGAAACTTCTACTTATAAGATAAATTAAGTATTGGGGATTCAGTGCATAACATGATGACGCTCATTAACACTGTTGTATAGTATATTTGAAAATTGTTAAGAGGGTAAATCCCAAGAGTTCTCATTACAAAAAACAACATTGTTTTCCTTTTTTTCTGGTATCTGTATGAAGTGATAGATATTAACTAAACTTATTGTGGTAATCATTTGACAATATATGTAAGTCAAGTCATTATGCTATAAACCCTAAACTTACACAGTGCTGTTTGTCAATTATATCTCAATAAAACTTGTGGGGAAAAACACTTTCACACTTCAAAGATACCATTAAGAAAACAAAAAAAAAAGAAGCCAAATACTGTGATAAAATATCTGTAAATCATATATCTAAAACCAGACTTGTGTCCAAAATACATAAAGATCTCTACAACTAAATAAGACAAGTAACCTAATGAAAAATTGGCAAAAGATTTAAATCAACATTTCATCCAAGAAGATATATGAACGACTAATAAGTAGATGAAAAGATGCTCAGCGCGACTGGGTGGCTTAGTCAGTTAAGCATCTGACTCTTGTTCTTGGGCCAGGTCGTGATCTCATAGTTCATTGAACTATGAACCTCATGTGGGGCCCTGTGCTAGTGATGTAGAGCCTGCTTGGAATTTACTCTCCCTCTCTCTCTCCCTACCCCACTCGTGCTGTCTCTTTCTCAAAATAAATAAACTTAAAAAAAATTAAAAAAAATAAAAAGATGCTCAACATCAATTATTCATGAGGGCAAAGCAAATGAAAACCACCATTTCAAACCCACTAAATGGTTATATTAAAAAAGACAGTATCAACTCCTGGGACGGAGATGAAGAAATAGGAACCCTCATACACTGTTGGTGAGAATGTAAAATGAGGGGCACCTGGCTGGCTTAGAAGAGTCTGTGACTCTTGATCTTGGGGTTGTGGGTTCAAGGCCCACGCTGTGGGTAGAGAGTACTGTGCTAAGCGAAATAAGTCAGTCAGAGAAAGACAAATACCATATGATTTCATTCATATGTGGACTTTAAGAAACAAAACAAATGAGCACAGGGAAAAAAGAGAGAGAGGCAAACCAACAAATGGACTCTTAACTATAGAGAACATACCGATGGTACGAGAGAGGAGGTGGGTTGGGGAATGAGTGAAATAGGTGGTGGGGATTAAAGAGTAAACTTGTGATGAGCACCAGGTGTTGGTGCTGAATCACTATATTGTACACCCAAAACTAATAGTACACTGAACATTAACTGGAACTTAAAAACAAATAAATAAACTTAAAAAAAATTTTCTTAATGTAAAATGGTGGGCCACTTTGGAAAACAGTTTGGCAGTGTCTTAAAAAGTTAAACAGGCATTATCAATTCACACTACTTTACCAATGATTTTATGCAAAAGTTCCTCTACTTAAAGCCCCAACAAAGAGACTTTTTCATTGGAAAAAGACAATAAACAGTAGTCAACAATATTACAGTTAATCAAATAGTCTAGATTAATAGGACAAAACCATGAAAATAAATATCAATATTAAATTAAGATTTTAAAAAACTCTGTATCTTCTCAAAGTTAAGACTCTGGTGACTGCTGTGTTCTAAATTATCATTAAATCAGAGAGGACACCAATGAAATGGCAGGTGACTATGACATTTACAGAGTGCCATGAGTCAGGAACTGTTTAATCTCTCAGCAAACAAAGAATTTGAGGCTTAAATAGTCTGTTCTGCCTAAGAACCCTAAGATCTGACTGCCAAGGTAAAGCTATTTACTCTTTCCTCTATTTCTTAAGGCTTCTAAGGATTTCAGTATAAGACTAATATTTGTAAATAGTATGATTTGAACTGTTATTGCTTGAGTCTAACATATCTATTTAGATTTAGGTATATCCCCAAAGGCACAGTTCATAAAATAATATTATTAAACAATAGTTCAAATATACCTGTGTAGGGGCACCCGGTGGCTCAGTGGGTTAAGCGGCCGACTCTTGATCTCTGCTCAGGTCATGATCTCACAGTTAGTGGGATCAGAGCCCTGTGTCGGGCTCCATGCTGACAGTGCAGAGCCTGCTTGAGATTCTTTCTCTCTCCTTTCTCTCTGGCCCTCTCTGCTCTCTCTTGCTCTCTCTCTCTCAAAATAAATACATAAACTTAAAAAATTAAAAAAAAAACCCACACCTGTGTATACTAAAAGAAGTCTTTAAAAGTAACACATCATAACATTATTTAAAAATATTTTCAGGCTTTCTCCCTGAGGTCGGGAACAAGACAGGGGATATCCACTCTTGCCACTGGTATTCAACATATTATTGGAAGTCTTAGCTTCAGCAATTAGACAACACAAAGAAATAAAAGGCATCCATATCAGCCAGGAGGAGGTCAAACTTTCACTCTTTGCAGATGATATGATACTCTATATGGAAAACCCAAAAGATTCCACCAAAAAATGCTAGAACTGATCCATGAATTCAGCAAAGTCACAGGCTATAAAATCAATGCACAGAAATCAGTTGCATTCCTATACACCAATAATGAAGCGACAGAAAGAGAAATCAAGGAATTGATCCCCTTTACAATTGCATCCAAAACCATAAAATATAGGGGCGCCTGGGTGGCGCAGTCGGTTAAGCGTCCGACTTCAGCCAGGTCACGATCTCGCGGTCTGTGAGTTCGAGCCCCGCGTCAGGCTCTGGGCTGATGGCTCGGAGCCTGGAGCCTGTTTCCGATTCTGTGTCTCCCTCTCTCTCTGCCCCTCCCCCATTCATGCTCTGTCTCTCTCTGTCCCAAAAATAAATAAAAAACGTTGGAAAAAAAAAAAAATTTACAAAACCATAAAATATCTAGGAATAAATCTAACCAAAGAGGTGAAAAATGTATACACTGAAAACTTATGAAAGCTTATGAAAGCTTATAGAAAGCTTATGAAAGAAATTGAAGAGGACACAAAAAAATGGAAAAATATTCCATACTCCTGGATAGGAAGAACAAATGTTAAAATGTCAATACTACCCGAAGCAATCTACATATTCAATGTAATACCTATTAAGATAACACCAGCATTCTTCACAGAGCTAGAACAAACAATCCTAAAATTTGTATGGAACCAGAAAAGACCTCGAACAGCCAAAGCAATCTTGAAAAAGAAAACCAAAGCTGGAGGATCACAATCCTGGACTTCAGGATATATTACAAAGATTTAATCATCAAGACAGTATGGTACTGGCACAAAAACAGACACTCAGATCAATGGAACAGAACAGAGAACCCAGAAATGGACCCACAAAGGTATGGCCAACTAATCTTTGACAAACCAGGAAGAATATCCAATGGAATAAAGACAGTCTCTTCAGCAAATGGTGCTGGGAAAACAGGACAGCGACATGCAGAAAAAAGTGAACCTGGACCACTTTCTTACACCATACACAAAAATAAGCTCAAAGTGGATGAAAGACCTCAATGTAAGACAGGAAGCCATCAAAATCCTCAAGGAGAAAGCAGGCAAAAACCTCTTTGACCTCGGCCGCAGCAACTTCTTACTCAACACATCTCCGGAGGCAAGGGAAACAAAAGCAAAAATGAACTATTGGGACCTCATCAAAATAAAAAGCTTCTGCACAGCGAAGGAAACAATCAGCAAAACTAAAAGGCAACCAACGGAATGGGAGAAGATATTTGCAAACGACATATCAGATAAAGGGTTAGTACCCAAAATCTATGAAGAACTTATCAAACTCAACACGCAAATAACAAATAATCCAGTGAAGAAATGGGCAAAAGACATGAATAGACACTTCTCCAAGGAAGACATTCAGATGGCCAACCGACACATGAAAAAATGCTCAGCATCACTCATCACCAGGGAAATACAAATCAAAACCACAATGAGATACCACCTCACACCTGTCAGAATGGCTAACATTAACAACTCAGGCAACAACAGATGTTGGTGAGGATGCGGAGACAGAGGATCTCTTTGGCACTGCTGGTAGGAATGCAAACTGGTGCAGCCACTCTGGAAAACAGTATGGAGTTCCCTCAAAAAATTAAAAATAGAACTACCCTACGACCCAGCAACTTCACTACTAGGTATTTATCCAAGGGATACAGGTATACTGTTTCGAAGGGGCACATGTACTCCAATGTTTATAGCAGTGCAGTCAACAATAGCCAAAGTATGGAAAGAGCCCACATGTCCATCGATGGAAGAATGGATAAAGAAGATATGGTATATATACACAATGGAGTATTACTTGGCAATCAAAAAGAATGAAATCTTGCCATTCACAGCTATGTGGATGGAACTAGACGGTATTATGCCAAGTGAAATTAGTCAGAGAAAGACATCATATGACTTCACTCATCTGAGGACTTTAAGAGACAAAACAGATGAACATAAGGGAAGGGAAGCAAAAATAATTAAAAACAGGGAGAGGGACAAAACATAAGAGACTCTTAAATATAGAGAACAGAGGGTTACTGGAGGGGTTGTGGGAGGAGGATGGGCTAAATGGGCAAGGGGCATTAAGGAATCTACTCCTGAAATTATTGTTGCACCATGTGCTAACTAACTTGGATGTAAATTATAATAAATAAATAAATTATAGAAAGTAAAAAAAAAAAATAAACCTTAAAAAAAAAAAAAGAGAGACCCAGCTCTCTACTATCAACTCAACATTGGCAATGTAGGTCCAGCTTACACCCTTCCAATAAATTAACACTGTTCCTTTAAAAAATAATAATAATAAAAGAAATACAGTTACTAAATTGTTACCATTAGCAAAATACTATATATCTTTTCCTCAAGGAAGGCACCTTTGACCACTTCCTTAATTAGTACCAGTGCCACAGAAATTGTATAATACTGGTTTTGAAACCTAGCAGAGAATTTTGTGCCAAGTTGAATAATTCAAGCTTCTACAAGGTTTTATTCAAACAGTATTGGAAATCCCCATTTAATTGGGTTTATATGTATACAAAAAGTAGCTCAAATTTTTAAGATTTCATTTTGTTATAATTCATTCCACGTTTATAACACTAGAAGTACATTTGTTAATAGGAGAACATGATGGGTTACATAATTTTAGTGGGAAGTTACTACGCTCTTCTCTTAAGGCCTTTATGCAGTCTGCCTCCAAAAAGGTTACCATAAACATAACTAAAAAGTAATCAAGAGTTTATAAACAAAGAGGAAGAAATTATCCTGCTTAGCCACATTACATAGTAAAAACAGAACACTGAGTTTATACTTTACCTGCAGGTTTAAGGTCTCCTATTCGAATAATGTGTGGCCAATGCTGGAGTGTTTTTGCAAAAAAAGGGTTGGTTACTCCTAATATGACTGAGGGCCTACATAAAAACAAAACAGAAACAAAGTGAGAAAAAGACAAATGCTCCATCAGTGAAGAATAGTTTATAATTTCTTTAGATTGAACAACAGATTATCTTTTCCTTCACTCCATGCATTACATAACAACTAGATGCCAGGCACCATGTTTAGCCCTACTAGACAAGTAAAGATGGAAAGACATGGTCTTCCTAAAAGCATACAGGAAGAAACGTATGCATACCCAATCACAATGCCACAGATTAGAAAATGGTGATGGGGGTATCAAACATACAATAATTACAAAGGAGAAACTGTATCTATCAAGAGGATTAAAAGACAGCTTCACTAAAGAGATGACATTTGCACAAAGATATGAAAGATGCACAGAAGTTCTTTCCCAAATGGATAAGGGAGGTAAAGGTGATGCAGGAGAATAACTAATATGTGCAAAGCAATGAAATGAGATGGTGGAGTGCCTGAAGAACTACAAATAGCTCAGTATTTCTACAGCACAAAGCAAGAATGATGAGTGAGTTAGAAATGAAGGTAGATGGCTGGATGCTGGCCAGATTATTAAGTACCAAGTTAATATGCTAAGAAGTTTAGAAATCTTGTAGGCAAACAAAAGCTAATAGAGAACCAAGCGGAAGGATGCCACATGAATGAAAATGTAGGAAGATCACTCTAGGAAATCTGGAAGGTGTCCTACAAAGACAGTAAGAGATTTAGGAAAAGCAACAGCAGACATGACAAAGACTGGAGACAGTTAGGCTGAGAATAGACTTTTGGAAGAAGATAACAAATGTTATTATGAGAGATATTTTATGGTGTTAAATTGACAGAATTTGGTAAAATTTGATGTGGGGCATATAAAGAAGGAGAAATTTATGACAATTTTACCATTCATGAAAATAGGAAGGAGCATGGGTTTAGGGAAGAAAACAAGAAGACAGAAAGAATTCAGTTTGTACATGTTAAGTTTCAGTTGCCATTAATATACCTAGGTGGTAAAGTGATAAAAAACAACAACAAAACCCTGGACATATAGGTCTGCACCTTGCAAAGATCTGGGCTAGGCAGATAAATTTCAGTCATTGGTATACAGGTGTTAACAGAGTCTGTGGGTAGAGATAAGATAGCTCAGAAAGAATCATCAGTGTGAAATCAGATCCCAGAACACAGTGCTGGAGAACACCAACACTTAACATGCTGGCAGAGACAGAGACATCTGCACAGGGGACTGAGATGCACCACCAGGCAGACAGGTGAGAGTGGTGTCAAAGATTAAAATGCTTTCAAGTTCAACAGCTTAAATGTTATTAAGAAAGAGAAGGCAGGGAAAATAGGACAATAATGTGCGCACAGGGTTGGGCAGTGAGAGGGTCTTGATGACTCTGACTTCAGTGGAAGTGGAGAAATCAACCTGTGGGTGCCTGGGTGGCTCAGTCAGTTAAGTGTCTGACTCCTGGTATTGGCTCAAGTCATAATCTCACAATTGTGAGATCGAGCCCCACGTTTGGCTCCACACTGACAGCACAGAGCCTGCTTGGGATTCTTTCTCTCTCCCTCTCTCTCTGTCCCTCTCCCACTCACACAAGCATGTGCACTCTCTCTCAAAGTAAATACATAAACTTGAAAAATAAAAAAGAAATCAACCTGCAATGGACTGAGAAGTAACCAGAAAGCCAAGAAGTAGAGACAGTATGTGGAGATTTCTTGTTGTTGTTGTTATTCTAGAAATTTCACTATGAAAAGAAGGTAAGCAATAGAGCAGGAGCTAAGGGGGAAAGGGTAAGATAATTTTTTCCCTTTAATATAGTGGGAAGAATTTTGATGTTTCCATGCCAATTCAACGAAGAAGAAGGAAAAGGAAGTTATAGAGCAACAAGAGATAACAGAAGGCAAGAAAACAGAATTCAAAGTATAATCAGATGGCTATTGATGACAATACATCCTCCACTAATAAATAAAATCATTGAAAAGAAAACAAGTTTGACCCTTGACATGTAGAAGTATTACAAGCAGTTCCTCAAACCTTCCTTTACAAAATCAAGATGCCAATGAGTTCAAAATTTAATTTTACATAATTTGGTTATATAGGAAATACTTGGTCAATAAAAATTATTTTGTTTACTCACGGGGCTTGAGTACGAGTAGTATATTCTTTGAATTCGCTATCATGAATAGTGAAGTAAGGTCGGAAGTCACTGAAGTACTTTAATGGAGAAATACAGCTGTGGAGGAAAGAAGAACATTTTAAACAAAGGACACAGAAATTAAAGGCCCTACTCAATAACTATAAAACATCAATAACACACAGTATACCCACATGGGATTACTTATTTCAGTAAACAGCAAACTTATTTCAGGAAATCAGAAAGACAAATGGAAATACATAATAATATGGAATGGAGTATTGAAAGAACACAGGACTTGGGGCAGAAGATGGGTTGAAATTCTGGCATTACCATTCCCTAGTTACATGTCTTTTACTAGACACTGACCATTCATGCAAAGTTGTCAGGTACCAACTTTGCATAAGTGAATGAATGTTTCTTGTTCAATCAATCAAAGCAAAAAAACCCCCCATGGTTCCAGCCCTCCTAGAGCATGAATTACTTATCTCATCCATGAAACGGGGCTATAATGAGCACCCTTCTTATAAGAGAGGTGTTGTCTGGATCAGTACAATGAGTGTGCAAACATAACACAGATGGAAAAATGCTGCAACTATCACCATCAGGAACCAAATATACTCACTTCACAAGTGCCAATACAGTCTCTGACGACTCTGATGGTGACGGTGCCATGACCACGAGGGGCTCCCCCAACAGGACCAGCTCCCAAAGCATCTGACTATGAAGGAAAACTGGGCAGAAACACCTAAAAGGTGTTTATATGGTAGAAGTATTATTTTCCAACCCTGTTTTTTAAGTTCTTAATCATTCTAAAAACTTCATACTGATATAAATTCTTCCAGCTATTTGTACCTTGTTGTGACATACAAATTCATTTAGAATACGGTGATGCATAAGTCTCTTTAGTCCACATAAAAAAACATTATCAATTTGACTCATTCCAAGTTTTAGAAAATGAAATGTGATATACTGACACAGAATGGCTGACAAATAATAAAAGCACATAAAATAATTATTAAATTATACCATATGGTAGATTTATTTCATCAATATTGCTTTCTTACATTTGAATTTCTGTTGTAAAATTTTGAAGAAAACAAGAAAAATCAATTTTCCAAAGGATATTTATTGGATGTAATTAATTTAAGAGCCAAGGCATTCAATGTTAAAAAATGATAGAAACAAATCACAAGGGGGAGTTTGAAGGCCAAACAACAGAATGATTTCCTGGGCAGATCCTTCCCTTACAGAAATGCTGCATATTTTTATAGTAGCCCTGGAACTAAATGGAAGCCTATCAGAACAGAGCTCTGGCACACTACTCAGCTTCAGACATTTGGTAACTTTTACTTATTTAGTAATTTCTTCCATTAGGGTAACAACTTTTCCTACTAGATTGGAGGAAAAAATACTTATCTATTTATAAAAATCATAATCAATCTACCCAATTAAAAACATATATACACACAAGAAACAAAGAAAGGCAGAAAGAAAGTCTCTTTTGTCCACATTAAAAACCATATCAATTTGACTGATTCCAATTTTTAGAAAATGAAATGCAACATATTGACACACAGAATGACTGACAAATAATAAAAGCATATAAAGTAATTATTAAATTGTACCATATGGTAGACCTATTTCATTAATATTGCTTTCTTGCATCTGAATTTCTAGTGTAAATATTTTGAAGAAAACAAAAAAAATTAAACAAGAAGGAAAGAAAGAAAAAGAAAAAAGCTTACATGCAAAAATATAAAACAGATTTGTGGAATGGAAATTAGGGAAATTTAGTTTTAACTATTCAAAGGCAAGAATACAAATGTGAAGGAAGTGCAAAAACACCCAAAGCAAAATAATAAACAGTTCAAGGATAAGAGCTCTTCTTCCTCTTCCTTTCCTAAACAATTCAATCCTAAAACAGAACATGGTGCATGGTAGGCATCTCTGCCAGGAGAGAAACGAAGACATGATGGCTCAGAGCAAGGTGTGAGGGCTTATGTGAGATAAGGGAGACGTTCACATGGAGAAGGTGACTTGCTGTGGGGCTGCTGGAACCCAAACGTGGTGAGGAAGGTGTACATGTGTGAAGGTGATCTGGTTTGAGATGACAGGCCAAGAAGTGTGAGGGGCCTGGAGGGGCAGCCTGGTATGAAGTGTCAGAGCCAGAGTGTGTTGAAGTTGTCCACGGTAGAATGTAAGAGCAGGGGGAATAGGGTGTGTGCATGGAGAGGTGGTCTGGGATGAGGTATAGGAGCACTGTAGGGTAAGGAGGGCTTTCCTCTGGGGGTTGGCCTAACATCGGGAGCCAGAGCACAAGCAAGCATATGGATAGGGGGCCTAAATGTGCAATACAGAAGCCTAACTGGGGTAGGAGCATAACCACGTGGGGGGAATCTGGCATGGAGCACAGCCTGAGAAGGTTGAGGAAGGGTATCTATGAAGGGCAGGTGGGTGTGGAGTGTCAGAGCCCAAGTTGGGTAAGAAAGTCATCTGCACGGAGGAGAGGGTTTAAGCAGCGATGAGATACTGGTTACTAACAAGGACTGATCAAATAAGTAAATAAATTAAGAATAATAGGAGGTAGTTCCTCACAAAGGGAAAAGAAATACCAATATAGAAAGAAAACTAGAGTGAACCTTGTCTTGTAGGATTGGAATTGGGGGTACTGGTGTGACTTTAGGGTTTTCAATATATACAGATATAGAAATACATACGCAAAAATGTATACGTATTATATATGAGTAGGTACATATGCATCCCTTTACAAATATATATGTATGTATGTGTATATATATATATGTATACTCCCTAGCTCTGTCCACTGAGAGGGCCTAAAATCAGTGATATTCCAATAGCAATGAGCTCAACCAGTACCCAGATTTTGGCTTCTGAATCCTATTCTCCACTAAAAAAAGTGAAGGCTTTTCGAAGAAATGGGTGATTCCAGGGCTAAGGAAGAAAAAATACAAGAAAATCTTGGCACCCAAGAAAACATAGGTCCACGCAAAAGCTTATATACAAATGTTCGTAGTAGCATCATATGTAACAGCCAAAAAGTAGAAACCATCCAAATATCCTTCAGTGAATTAATGGATAAATAAAATGTGGTATCCACACAACAGAACATCATAAAGTGAATCAAATAATGATTCAGGCTACTGCATGGATAAACCATGGAAATGATTTGCTAAGTGTAAGCAGACACAAAAAGCTACGTATTTTAGGATTCTATTTATATGGTATGCCCCAAAGAGGCTAATCGATGGAGATAGAAAGTAGATTAGTGGTTCCCAGAGGCTGGTAGGGGAGAGAGAATGGGGAATTAACTGCCACTGGGTACAGGGTTACTTTCTGAAGTGATGAAAATGTTCTAGAACTAGATAGCAGTAATGATTGCACAACTTTGTGAAATACAGTAAAAACCAGTGAATTGTATATTTTAAAAGAGCGAATACTATGGTATGTGAATTATATATCTTTTTTTAATTTAAAAAAAAAAGATAAGCTTGGCACATTTTATACTAGAAAGCAAGGAAGTGTTTCAGGGTGCCTGGGTGGCTCAGTCAGTTAAGTGTCCAGCTCTTTGTTTCGGCTCCGGTCACGGTCTCATGGTTCATGAATTTGAGCCTACATCAGGCTCTGTGCTGACAGTGCAGAGCCTGCTTAGGATTCTCTCTCTCTCTCTCTCTCTCTCTCTCTCTCTCTGCCCTCACCCCACCCCCACTTGTGCTCTCTCTCTCTCTCAAAAATAAATGAATAGACTTTAAAAAAAAAAAAGAAGGAAATGTTTAAAGAATGACAAGGATATGTAAAAAAACAAAACAAAACAAAACAGAGGCCAACTTGAAGACAAGTGTCATTGGCCAAACTGGGGACAACTGGAACACCAAATGAGAATAATGGATTTTAATAACCTATTGAATAAAACAGAAAAAAACAACAGCCCATAAAATATACACAATGTAATGATTTAAAATATTTCTACAAATTCTTTGACACTCCTTTTAAAACATGGAAGCCTAGCGGCTCAGTTGGTTAAGTGGTTAAGCATCCAACTTCAGCTCAGGTCATGATCTTGCAGTTCATGGGTTAGAGCCCTGTGTCAGGTTCTGAGCTGACACCTCAGGGCCTGGAGCCTACTTTGGATTCTGTGTCTCCCTCTCTTTCTGCCCCTCCCCCAACCCTGCTCTGTCTCCCTCCCCACCCCCCTCAAAAATAAACATTTAAAAAACAACAACAACAACAACAACAAAAAAACATGGGAGCCCAATCCTCCCCCTCTTAGCTGTGGGCTACGTTATTGGTTTACATGTAACAAACAGAATAAGGTAAAGCAACAATGTGCAATTTTGAAGGCTGGGTCATAAAAGACATTTTGGCTTCTGCCTTCTCTCAGATCACCTGCCCAATACTGTGAGAACATTCAACTTGCCCTATGGGCCGGTCCACATGGCTAGAAATGAGGCTCCTGCTAAAATCCACAAGAAACGGTGACCTCCACCCAGGAGCCAAGTAAGCCTTTTAGGGAAACAGATCCTCATGCCCCATTTGTCCAAATCACTAAAACCCTAGCTGGTATCTTGACTGCAACTTCATAAGAGATTTAGAGCTAGAACCATCTAGCTAAGCCATCCCCAGATTCCTAACCCTCAGAAAGTGTGTGAAGTACTATTTGTTCTCTCAAGCCTCTAAATATTGGGGTAATTTATTACACAGCAATAAATAACTCATATACATAGTTTCAAAGTGCCTCCCCACAAAATACTTATTCACAAAAAGAAAACGAGTAACTACCAATCAAGAAGCTCGGAGAATACCACAAAGTAAACGTCACCAGTAATAACGCAAGCTACCTCCATGTCAAACATGCAGAGCTTGAATCTAATTTTGAGTAAATCCCAGACAGACCTAAACTCAGGGATTTCCTGCAAAATAACTGTCTTGTAACCACAAGAAGCTTAGGTGTATGAAAAGAAGACTTGAAGATCTATTCCAGACTGAAAGAGAGACAGAAGAGACAGGACAAGGAAATGCAACAGAAAATTCTGAACTAGTATTGTGACAACTGGTGACATCTGAATTAAATAATATTATCAATGTTAACTTCCCAATTTTGATGGCTGCATTATATCCTTATTTGTAGGAAATAGACTCTAAAGTATTCAGAGATGATGGGAACATCAGGTCTTCAAATGACTATCCACTGGTTCAAGGAAGAAAGTTTTCTATATTATACTTACTACTTTTCTGTAAATTTATGATTGTTTCAACTATCTATATGCATGTATACACATATACATTTATAAATATAAACATATTTATATATATATATATAATTTTGAAACAATCACAAATTTACAGAAAAGTGGCAAGTGTGTGTATGTGGGTAAGTATACATTTAATAGTGGGATGCCCTTAAGGCATTAAAGCTAGAAATTATGTTTTCTCACAAGCATTGTAATATATTCTCAGTAAGGGCAAAAACAGACAGCAAGTACAGTTATAAGATGAAGCATTCTATGAAATTATAGTACATTAGAAATATCTATTATATAAAGTACTTTTATTAGGGGAGATAAGTATTAAATATTCAAGAAAGAAACCTATCTCCAGCTCGAACTTTAATAAATATTGATGGTATGTGTCTAATTAACTGCAGTGTAAAATTACTAAAATGAGAGTTCTGTAGGAAAATCATAGGATATTTTTTCAGTATTATTTTTGTATCTCCACTCTGGAGTGGCATGCTTTATGCTAAGCTCTACTGCTCCCCACCCCTGCCAAAAGCCATCCTCTGGCAAAAATGAGAAACTTACTCCAAATAGATAAATAAATGAATAAATAGATACATACATAAATAACTAGATAAAGGTTTCAACCTTTTTCAGAAAGATATACCATGTTCTTATAATCTTGAAAATTAAACTAACATCTATCAAAGAGCATCAGACACATCAGATTTTATGTAGTAATAGTAATAGACTTTTACATTCTTTGAAACACAAAAACACTCATAACTGTTATCTATCCTGCCAGTGGGGTAGAAAGCCAAGACGGCTCATTCTCAAGATGAGGGCAAAGAGGAAGATGACAACACATCACTGATATGCCTCCTGCTGCGTGAAGAACCAACAGCAGGTATCATTAGGTAAAACGTCCTTGACTCCAGGCAAGAGAATGTCCATTTCTTTCAACAGAAAACCATTCCTCAATTCTAAGCCCAACTTAAAAACTGAATGAGAAGACTATGTACATGATTGAGAGGGCTGAAACAAAAGCCATGGTCCATGGATACGTGGTAGTTTAACAAGCCTTGACTTGGTAGAAGGAGGGGGACAAGTCCTTACACTCAACTGCATCTCTGGCACTCAGCTCCAAACATCTTTCCAGGTCTCTTTCCTTTGCTCTCAAGCTAATGGTGGGTATAAAAATATCACCTTCAATCTAATGATAAACATTTAAACTCTTATTCACAGGAATAAATGTACAATGTAAGCTCTCCACAAACAAAGTGAAGAGTGCCATCATGGACGAAGCACTAATCTGAACATCAGATGTTAAATGCTCGGTGCAGTGCTGTCTCTGTGTGGGACTATTATTGTTCAAGTTTCCATTTTCTCACCTCCTGAGCAACAAGAATTAAAAGAACAACACACTAACTTGTCCTACTTTAAAAACAATAACATGTCATTCATAATCAGGAGAAAAGATATATGCTAATAAAAAGTGTTAGTGGTAGGAATAATTAATTGCCATGAAAGCAAAGATAACTGATAAACTCAGCAGTTCAAAAGAAAACAAGTCTGGTAATCAAATTCTATATCAACTTGTGCCAGTTCTTCACTTATTCCTAAACGAATGAAGTATCAAAACTACTAACAGTATGGATCCTTCTTAGTGTATTTTTCCTGTAATAATTATTCATGTATTTGGGGGCACTTCTCCTCTTTATTCTAAGAATGCTACAACATTTAATTTTTTAAAAGAAAATCAATTTGAGGGTGCCTGGGTAGCTCAGTTGGTTGAGAGTCCGACTTGTGAGTTTGAGCCCTGGATCCGGGTTTGCGCTGACAGTGCAGAGCCTGCTTTGGATTTTCTGTCTCCCTCTCTCTCTGCCCCTACTCCGCTTGCATGTTTTTTCTCTCTCTCTCTCAAAATAAATAAACATTAAAAATGTTTTAAAAGAAAATCAATTTGTTTTTAAGATTTATCATTTACGGGGGTGCCTGGGTGGCTTAGTCGGTTAAACGCCAGACATCAGCTCAGGTCATGATCTCACGGTTCGTGAGTTCGAGCCCCGCATCGGGCTCTGTGCTGACAGCTCACAGCCTGGAGCCTGCTTCAGATTCCTTGTCTCCCTCTCTCTCTGCCCCTTCTCACTCTGTCTCTCTCTCAAAAATAAATTTAAAAAAATTAAAAAAAAAGATTTATCATTTACATACAGAAACATTTACACTTAGCAAAGATATAAAACACTTCCATCACTCCAAAAATTCCCTCAGCCCCTTTTACTCAATTTCCCTCTCCCACCCTCCAGGCAACCACTGAGCTGATTTCTGTCCCTTTTCTAGAATATCTATAAATGGAGTCACTGAGTAAGTAGCTCTTTAAAATCTGGTTCCTTTTGCCAAACATAACACTTCTGAGAGTCACCTATGTTGCTGGCTGTATCAATAGTGCTGTCTTTTTTTAACTGCTAAGTAGTATTCCACACACATGTAAGAATCACATTTGTTTATCCATTTACCAGCTTATGGACAAATGCAGTTTCTGGTTTTAGGCTGGTATGAATAGAGCTGCTATAAACATTTGCGTATAGGTCTTTGTGAGGATGTATGCTTTCATTTTTACAGGATAAATTCCTAGAAGTGGGATTAATAGGCTGTGCTAGGGCCAAGTGTATAAAACAAATCAAGCATATAGAACTAATCATCCTCTGAAGTAGTATTCCACGTAGTTTAAAGGTCACACATACACAAAATTCCACATACACCCCAAACCAAAAATCCCATTCTAAGCCTTTCACATGACTCCCAATTGCATGTATTACTATTTAATAACTGCTCTGCAACAGCAGTGGTTTCTCAAGCCAAGCAGATCTACCCAGGAGCTGGAACTTGGGCACTAATCCAGAGATTTCTATTCAGCTGCCCTGGGTAAGGCACAGGCATTGGTACTTTTCCCTATTCTTTTTTATGTGCTAGATTCTTTTTTTATTTTGCATTTTAAAAAGCTTCAAACATACAGAAAAACAAAGGCAGTAGTGTAAGAACCCCCATTTACCTATCATCTAGAGTTAACAATATTTTACCATTTTTACTTCATTAATTTTTTTCTTACGGACGTATTTTAAGTCTCAGGCTCTACCAACTAAGCTAGCTGGACATTTCCTAGTAAATATTTAAAAAAAATTTTTTTAATGTTTATTTATTGTTTTTGAGAGAGAGAGAGAGAGAGAGAGAGAGAGAGACAGAGCACGAGCAGGGGAGGGGCAGAAAGAAGAGTGAGACACAGAATCCGAAGCAGGCTCCAGGCTCCAAGCTGTCATCACAGAGCCCAACACAGGGCTTGAACCCACGGACCGTGAGATCGTGACCTGAGCCGAAGTCAGACACTTAACCAACTGAGCCACCCAGGCACCCCTTACTGAAGTATTTTAAAATAAAACACAAATCTCATGACATTTCACTTCAAAATAGTTAAAAATTCATCTTTAAAAATCAAGTCTATTTTCTTACATCATTACAATACCATTCTCACACCAAACCAAACAAAAAATAATTTGTTTCTACCACGTAATAGCCAATCCACATCCAAATTTCCCTAATCATCAAAGTTCGTAACATGCATTAGGGATGAACCATTGATTTATAACCTGTGAAACATAATGACTATTTTTTTCCAGTTTTTTCCACATTTAAGAACATTCATTTTCTAAAGAAATTAAAAACAATATCACAAAGCAAAGGAGGAAAGGCACTTAATAAAATTTACCTGAAAAGATCCACCTCATGAACAGTAGGTAAAATAACAGATATATGTGTGTCTGCCTGAGATAAAAGAGAAAAAATACAGAAGATATCACTAAAATTTACAGAAATTCATTTTTTAAAAATGCCTATCTATCTTGTGATCAATAAGCCATATTGCCCTATCTTTTAAGATTCTCTTCCTCCAGGAGCAGCCACAAAGAGATTGGGCCTTAGCAATCTCTCCTAACACAGCAGAAGCTCAAGGATGACAGATTCCTTGGATAAAACATTAATCTAAGAGTCAGAGGACAGATTAATTCACAACTGCATTATACCAGTTGATATATGTATATAACAGGAAAAATTAGTTTTCCTACTGCTTTCTATTTAAATTCAATTCAAACAATGGGAGTGTTGATATACCAGTTAAAACATTTCAAATAAAAACTTCAACCGGGGCGCCTGGGTGGCTCAGTCGGTTGAGAGGCTGACTTCAGCTCGGGTCATAACCTCACAATCCGTGAGTTCAAGCCCCACGTCTGGCTCTGTGCTGACAGCTCAGAGCCTGGAGCCTGCTTCAGGTTCTGTGTCTCCCTCTCTCTCTGCCCCTCCCCTGCTCATGCTCTCTCTCTCTCTGTCTCAAAAATAAATAAAAACATTTAAAAAAAATTTTTAAAAAACCAAAAACTTCAACCCTACCCATGAACAGATGTGACTGTGGGGGAAATGAAAAGCAATCATAACTAAAGAATCCTTTGACTGAGTTTCCTAAAAACAAAAGCCTGTTGACCATTCTTCTAAGAAGGTAAGAGGTTTTATGTACTTTCCCCTAGTCCTCACAGTTACATTATAAATTGAGTTCTCCAGTGTCTGCTAGATAACAAACAAGAAAAACAATCTGAGAAACATTAGAAAGTTTATTATCAATTTATTACAAAATTATTTAATGGGATATTTCAGTAATATTCAGAAATATATCATAAACCCAAGAAGCTCTATAGTTGCTAGTTTAAGAATTCTGTTAAAGAGACTATATATGCTGGATTATTCTACCACAGTACCACACTACCTGCTGAGTTAACTGTGCTATTTGAGTTGTCCCAGGCTTGTCATGACATGTGGGAATCCGTACCTTGAAGAGACAGAGAAGAAATTAACTTTGGCTATAAAAGAATGTCCTTTATATGGTTTGCGACTCCCACTACAACGAGGGATCAGAAACACTCTTACCACTAAAACAGTACACTCAGCAATGCATAAAAATCCATAAAAACAAAGTATTTATATTAGATTTTAAAACTACAGTCTTATTTATCTTTAGTCACAGCAGAAGGTAAGTGAACCAATGTCTCCATATTCCCATACACATGGAAATCACTAACTCACTGAGAAGCAAATGTGCTGAAAAACAGAAAAAGAGCATCAACTTCATACTGCTTCCTATTTATTGTTCCATTCTTTGCTTCATTAATATACACACACCCAAACACACCCTCTCAAGCTTGCCAAATTATGGGATAAATCTCACAGGAAACCATGAGAACTCACAACCCAGAGCTAAGAGTACCACTTTGATAATCTCCCAGGGAAAAAAACAGAACACATCCTACAGAAGTAAGTACATCTAAAAACACAGCATTGCCAAAAATAAGTCCAATTTGAAAATGAATTGCAAAAGCACTACAGCACATTCATACAAAGCCTGAGAGCAAAATGCTATTTCATTTTTAAAAAAAGAAAAGAAAACTGAATAAAAGCACCATATCCTGGGATGGACATGTTTGGTCTGACATCACACATGAAGAAATTTATTACTAAGAACGAATGGCTTTCCTAATTTCTTCCCATTTTTACTAATTCATACTTGACTCTACAAGTATTCTGCAATGCCACCCATCTCTGGAGGGCCATGGAGTTGCAGAAGTCTCAAAGGCTGCATTTACAGTCACATGTATTATACAAGAATGACACCCTTGTGTAAAACTCTAAGGATGAAATGGGAGAGGTAGCCCCTGGTGTTGTGTAACTAATGGTTCTGTATAGCAGGATGAACTGTGGGATCTCTAACTCCTCACATACAAATGACAGCAATATTGACATTGAACATTATTAGGAAGTTAAAAAGCAAAACTCATCTATGAACTTCCTAGAGTTCTCTAGAAAAGGAGACAAATGAAATAAAAGCGATTACCTTCATTACAACCCCCATAATAGGCAGGTGTAATGTCTTCCCTGGCACTGGGGCAGGCCATCGATCAACATCATTACAAGCTGAAAAAATAATACAATCTTTCCTTAGTATAAGTTCAAATTGCAAAATATGAAAAAAGAAACATTAGACATTAGAACTCCAGGGGCGCCTGTGTGGCTCAGTCAGTTGAGCATCTGACTCTTGATTTTGGCTCAAGTCATGATCCTAGGGTCGTGGGATCAAGCCCTGTATCACACTCTGCACTTAGCATGGAGCCTGCTTCAATTTCTCTCTTTCTCTTTCTCTCCCTCTGTCCCTCTCCCCACTTACGTGTTCTTGCTCTAAAATAAAATAAAAACTAAAAAAAGAAAAAATTAAAAAGGTAACAGAAAAGTAAAAGTGGTGAAAATATCTTGTATTTCACCAGAAATACACCTGTGTTCTTTTTTTTTTTTATTAAGTTTATTTGTTTTATTTTGAGAGAGAGAAAGAGAGAGGGAGGGACAGAGTGAGACGGAGAGAGAAACCCCAAGCAGGCTCCGCACTGTCAGCCCAGGGCCCAACATGGGGCTTGAATTCATGAACCATGCATGAGATCATGACCTGAGCCGAAATCAAGAGTCAGACATTTAACCAACTGAGCCACCCAGGCACCCTGAAATATACCTATGTTCTAAGATACAAACTAGTTCATAAATTTTTTGAAAGGGAGTTTTCCTATTCACTCATCACTACCCAAATTAGCAACAAAAACATAACACTCAATAGAGGCCTCTGCATTGAGTGACATAAAGATTTGTTTAAACACTACTCTGAGAAGCAGAGCTGTCAACTTCATATTTGTTCATCATTAACCTAATAAATAGGCATCATCTATGCTGCAAAAGGAGATAATAAAAGATACGGTCTTTTGTGTTTGTAGGTAAAGATGAAGAATAGCTTTTCATCTCTCTCCTACCATATAGCCCTTACAATTCTTCTTTTTTAAAACAATTTTTAAGAGATATTTTTTTAAGTTTATTTATTTATTTTGAGAGAGAGGGAGAGAGAGTGGGTGAGGGGCAGAGAGAAAGGGACAGAGGATCCCAAACAGGTTCTGTGGTGTCAGCTCAGAGCCCATCATGGGGCTCGAATTCATGAACTGTGAGATCATGACCTGAGGTGAAATCAAGAGTCAGATGCTTAATTGACTGAGCCACCCAGGTGTCCCTAGCCCTTAAAATTCTTAACTAAATTTTTTAGAAAGTCAACTTTATATTTATCAGCCATTTCCAGGAAAATTTTTAAAACTCCTTCATAACGTATCTAAGTCACACAATATTTAACTTACCTGCTTCCAAATAAGGTTCACTCTTTTCAAAATACTCTGGTGCTATCTGTTTGAGCACGGTATGAAAAAAATGAATGTAAGGTAGTTTGCTGATCAAAACCAAGGACTGGAGAGAAAAAAGAAACATGATTTTTTATTTTCCTGATGATTATAATTTAAATTTGTCATTTCTTATAAAATCAATTACTAACAAGCTAAATTCAGCAAAGAGTGTGGATTTTGAAAAAAAGTTTTTGCAGTAAACGGTTAAAAGAAAAACTACATAAAACTACAGTAGCAGAATGCAAGACCTTTAACCTTATTATTACACCTTAAGAGCATAAGGGCATATTCACAGATTCTCCTGCTCTCCAGGAAAAAGAATTTCCTATAAAGAGACAAATATTATGGATAATTTCCAAGGCCTCGCTACTACTGTCATTAGCAAAGCAGTTCTACCAGGAATTAGTGAGATGAACTCTTCCTAATATAGGAAGAGCAAATTGTGATGCTTTTTCAAACTAAGACCTATGATTGCTGTTATTTTAGTTTTCAATGATCATAACCATATACTTAGAAACTCTGACTTTATAGTTGGGCCAATTCAGATATGGATTATGCCAATTTTTTCATCTATTTCTCTTGAAAACTACTTTTTACCTTTTCATCCAATATCAATTAGTGGTCAAGGCACATTCTAGTTACAAAAGGTAAAGGTGTGTCCCTGTTAGCTGTAATTAAATCAGAACCAATTATTATTTTTAATGATGATTGGGATTTTTTAATTAACTAATTAATCAATTTAAGTAATTTCTACACCCAATGTGGGGCTCAAACTAACAAACCCAACATCAAGAGTTGCATGCTCTTCTGACTGAGCCAGCCAGGTGCCCCTAATTTTTTTTTTAAAGAAAATAAAATGACTGTACATTTAGAATGGAAATACTAATGATTAAGATGTTGCTAAGATGTATTTAGTGACTCTTAGCTGTTCAAAAAAAGATACTGCAGACTTTTATTAGTTGTAACAATATTAAAAATCATCTGTTCATTCTTTTCCTCATCCCAAAATGTGGAAATTAAGCAGATTCATTTGGCTTTTAACAATTTCATACAATATGTATAACTGTCAGGAATCTAGCACAGAGATAGCAGAAAGGCAAAATTCAATCCCAGTTAAAAATCTAGGGACAGGGGCATCTGGGTAGCTCAGTTGGTTAAGCATCCAACTCTTGATTCTCAGCTCACATCTTAATCTCAGGGTCCTGGGCATGAGACCTACTTTAAAAAAATAAATAAATAAATAAATCTAGGGACAGGTATCTATAATCTAAAAAAACAAAAAAAAAATGTAAGTTCTAGTATGTTTAAAGATAAAATATCAAAGACTTTAAAGACTATTCATCCCTACAGTTTCTATTTTTCTAGCCACAATATAAAAACAATTTCCCTATTAGTGCATATGAAATTTACCTTCTGGAAGTAGCCTCTTTTTAGACTTTTATCTCGAACTTGTCGGAAATACACATATCCATAAAAATAAGCAGGATCCTTCTATGAAAGAAGTGACAAATAAAAAAAAATACATATTGCCATCCTTTTGTTATTATTAACATCACATTCCTTTACAAACCTGAACTGAGATATGAAATATACACAAAGATCTAGTTATGCTTTTCCACCAACACAATCATGACAGTAACTGGCAGATATAAACTTGGAGCTTGCCCAAAGGTGAAATCATTTCAACTAAAGTACTAAAATCAGATTTTTCCCATTATAACCTCCTCAGCTTATGTTGTTTATTCATGTCTGTACTAGTTAATGGACGTCAGGAAACAATCAAATTCTACATTTTCTCCAATGCTACATGTATATTTTTAAATTGTGCCTACAAGTATGAGTTAGGGGTCAGTCTTAATAAAATGAAGTATCCTAATGTAAAATTTTGAGAGAGAAAAAAAGGAGTTAAATGCCAATCTGAATGTTACATAATCAGTTCTATTTTTACCTAATAAAAATGAAACACCGAAATATTTATCAAAATATAATTTGAAAGTAAATACATTCCAAAAAACATAAGAAGTTTTTACATCCTAATGAAATAAACTTTAACCCAGTTCCTAACTGATTATTCTTTGCACAAATATTTATTGACCATCTACTTTGAACAAGGCATTGTGTTACAGAAGTTAAAAGATGCATCAGATATAGTTCCTTAAGAAGACCACAATCTATGAGGGACAAAAACAAACCTCAAGGTAGGTACTATGAAGAAACCACAAAGTGTTACAGGGAGGCCAAGAGGGAAGAGATTACTTCTGTCTATGGGGATCAGTAAAGATTTCATAGAGGCAGCTGTTTTCGAATGGGGCATTGAAGGATGCATAGGAGTTAAACAAAGACAAAAACATCCCAGGTTTAGAGAGCCAGGAGTTTGAGCAAAAACAAACACACAGAGACTGAAAAATACAAGCTACCTCAGGAAAAAGCACATAGTTCAGTTTGGTTAAAATGTGGCACATGTACAGAAAGGAGATAAAGTTGGAAACTGGAAACGTAAAGGTCTTATCTTGGAAGGCCCAAAAAGTGAGGACAAGGAAATAGCACTATCATTGCCTCTTTATTCATTAAGCAACAGATAGCCATTTTGTATTTATTTTTATATAATATATACATGTACTTTAGCTGACAACTCTGTATACAATATATTACATTGAAAAAAACCCAAAAGATGGGATGTCTAGGCAAAATTATTATCCTCATCAGCCCTCAATTCCCTCATTTACAAAAGAAACTCTCAGAACACTATGAGGACTGATGAGATAACACAAGCTTATTAATACAGTGCCTAGAATATAAGCACCAGTCAATAGTAACTATTATTATCAGTTGAAAGAATATGTTGATAGCGAAAGCAAAAGGTCATGGAAAGGAGTAGATGGCTATAAGACATTTCAAAGGTAATAGCTTTGCTAACTGGGAAAGGGTTACTGTCATTACTGGAACCAGGGAGGTTAACTGTAAATGCTGATTTTAGGCAATGAGGTCATACTGGATGTGCTGATAGGACATCCAGACGGAAATGTTCCTCACACAGTCAGAGATGTAAATATGGAATACCAAACAGAAGCCTATACTCTGAAATCATCTAAATTATTAAAATTGTTTTTAACAAATAACTGGAAAACAAAGCTCAAAAAGAGACAACTACAATTCTACCATAAAGTAGGGAATCTTCAACTCTAAGTGATATTTACTGGTATGGTACCACCCCAACTCCACATCTAAACAAAGAGGTATTAACAAATGAAAGAAAACCACCTCAACATTCTAATTGATTTCTAAAATTCACAGTGGCATTATATGCTTCAAGAACAGTAACTTTGTAAAGTTTCTTTCTTTCACATGCTGAATCCTTATGAATTAGACTCACTTAGGAAATCTAACAGTATAACATAGTAATAACACAAAAGTAAAATATTTCTGAATGCTTTAGAGGTAACTGAGTTCTAAAGTTTCCTCTCACATGGACATTTTTCTATTGCTACTTTTCCAACCTTTAAGTAAACTGGTAAATCTTTGTCATAATGATCCAGGAGACAATGCAGTGACACCCTCCTCCCAGAAGATTGTCGAAATCTAAAACAAAACTGGGTATCTCCAAGACAACCTAATGAAAACAAAAATGAAAGTAATTAAGAATAGCATAGCATAACATTTATTTACCCAGATTCATCAAATGTTAGAGCTAATAAGGTCCTATCAACCGTTTAAACCCATTCTATCACGTTTTAGAAGAGAACAAGGAGATCCTGAGAATTCAAGTGACTTGTCCAAAGCTACCTTTGCTGGTTAGAGGCAAAGCCATTAGCAAATAATGCATCTTAACTCCTATGTCTCCTTACTATTTTCCTATTCCATTTTCCCCAAGTAATTAAAAAAAATTTTTAACTGTTTGCATGTAATGTTGACTCACAGACATAATAATGAGAAAAGGAAGCCAAATACAAAAGGACGTATACAGTTCAAATCCATTTATATAGTTTTTGTTATTTTTTTTTAAAGCAGGCAAAACTAAACTATAGTGTTTAGGGATGCATAATTGGGTGATAAAAGTATAAAGAAAAGCAAGACACTTATCACTGTAAGAATCAGAATTGTGGTTGTATTTGGAGGGAGGAAGGAAACAGAGTTTAGGAGGGGACATGAGGGAATATGAGGGGGCTTTTAAGGCACTGGCAAGTTCTATTTCTATACCTTGTATGTGTTTTGTATTTCACAATGAGAAGTTTTTTTTAAAAAGACATAATATAGCAAACTCAGGAAGAGCCCAAGTAATAGATTCACTATTTTCCTCATTTTAACTTAAAAGGTTTTTGATTAGGAACGGTTGGGTGGCTCAGTCGGTTAGGCATCTGGCTCAGGTCACAATCTCGCATTTCGTGGGTTCAAGCTCCGCACTGGGACCTGTGCTGACAGCTGGGGGCCTAAGCCTGCATTTTGTGTCTCCCTCTCTCTCTGCCCCTCCCATGCTCATGCTCTTGTCTCTCGCTCTCTCTCAAAAAATAAACATTAGAAATAAAAATAAAAATTAAATAAAAGGTTTTTGATTAATAAAGTTTTTAAACATTAATCATTTCTACCAAACCTCTTAAAACATGTAAAATTTACCTAAACTATCTGGCAAAAATTACAAAAAAAAAAACATAAATAGTCTAAAAAGTCAAAGACATATTAAGTAGCTTATCACTGAAATTCTTCCTGGTTATTATATTTAAGAACTAATAAGATTATATTAAATATGAAATGTGCTCAAGATTTTATTATTTACTATTACACACTGAAGTACTTATATTTTCTTAGCACGTGAAGTTCTCAACAAAGGAGGTAGAAACTTGTTAATGTTTAAGTTTTTTAAAAAAACAACATACCTAAATGCAGTTATAGAAACTAATATTTCTTATTTATTTTTAATTTTTTTAAATGTTTATTTATTTTCAGAGAGAGCACACGTGGGGAAAGGGGAGGGTAAAAGGGAGAGGAAGAGAATCCCAAGCAGACTCCACGCTGTCAGCACAGAGCCCAGTGTGGAGCTTGATCTCCTAAACCATGAGACCATGACCTAAGCCAAAACCAAGAGTTAGCTGCTTAACTGACTGAGCTACCCAGGCGCCCCTAGAAATTAATATTTCTTTGGTGATGAAGTGGGCAGGGTACTGGAGGATGGGTCAAGTCAATTTCTTTACTTGTTACAATAGATAGTTTAAAAATAAGGAAAACACATGAAACTTGAAATAATGGAAAACACTCCTAGCATTGTTTTAGTTCAAGAGATTTATAAATTGATGGTTCAGTTTTTCCCTTTATTAGACATTTAAATATTGTGTTTTTTTTTTTAAAGGGAAGAAAGAGCCAACAGACATGAACAGATGCTCAACATCACTCATCATAGCAAAATGCAAATCAAAACTACTATGAGATACCATTTCATTCCTGTCAGAATGGCTAAAATCAAAAATACAAGAAATAAGTGTTGATGAGGATGTGGAGAAAAAGGAACCTTCATGCACTGCTGGGGGGAATGCAAACTGGTGCAGTCACTTTGGAAAGCAATATGGAGATGCCTCAAAAAAATTAGAAGTTGATCTACCCTGTGATCTAGTAATCACACTACTGGGTATTTAGCCAAAGAATACAAAACCTAATTCAAAAGAATATATACACCCCTATGTTTATTGCACCATTATTTACAATAGGCAAATTATGGAAGCTGTCCAAAGGTCCATCGATAGATGAGTGGATAATATATACACAATATATATACACACAATGGATTATTATTCAGCCATAAAAAAGAATGAAATTTTGCCACATGCAACAACAAAAATGGATCTAGAGAGTGCAATGCTAAGTGAAAAAAGTCAGAGAAAGACAAATACCACATGACTTCACTCACATGTGGAATTTAAAAAGCAAAACAAAGGAAAAAGAGAAACACAAACCAAGAAATAGACTCAACGATAGAGAACAAACTGATGGTTGCCAGTGGGGGGTGGGTGAAATAGGTGATAGGGATTAAAAGAGTGAACTTGTGATGAGCACTGAGTAACGTATAGAATTGTTTAATCACTATATTGTACACCTGAAACTAATATAACACTGTATGTTAAAACATATTTAAAAAAAAAAAAGAAAATGCCACTAAGAAGTACACATTAATTTCTCTGATACACATAATAGGATAGAGCAGGAAAAGATAATGGATTTTAAGAAACAGATACGTAGCATCTGGAAAATGCAAAGAATGCTGAATTTTGTGAAAGGGAAGTAATGAAGCTCCCATAGCCTTAACTCCCTACCCATCCAGCTCCATTCTCAAATCATGGGCATGCTGTGAGAACTTTCCAGTAATCAGCTGCACCCACAAGCTGTACAGAATTGGTCAGGAAGACAGTTCACCAAGTCAAAAAGCTTTAGCCATGTTATCCTTGTCAACTGAGGTAAATGGTTCCTGTTTTATGTTTCAGAGGTCTGTCCCTTCACACACTGAAGATTACTAAAGAAATATCAACTCTTGGGGCACCTTGGGTGGCTCAGTCAGTTAAGCGTCTGACTCTTGATCTCAGCTCAGGTCTTGATTTCAGGGTCATGAGTTCAAGCCCGTGTGGGGCTCCACACCAGGCATGAAGCCTGAGAAAGAAAGGAAGAAAGGAAGAAATATCAACTCCTTATCTTGCTAGACCTGTGTTCCCCATTCTGACCTCATCATTATGATGAGAAAGGAGACATTACAGATTGACGATCAGATTTTTTGCATTTACTATGCAGAAAATGATACCTAGAAAGAGCAAGGAAATCCTGACACCCTACAACCTCATCAAAAATAAATCTCTACTGTTAGTACGAGCCATTCAGTTTGTCAGTGTAACAAGAGACTGCAGCTCTACACAAGCAACATAACAATTACATGTGAAAAACGGTTACATGAATGTGATTGTGGGGGAAAAGTTGGGACCTGAGGACAAAGGCACCACAATCAATGGAATCTAGTCCCAGGTCTGTCTATAATTAGTGTTCTAGAAGTCACTTAACCTAAGATTCTCAATTTCCTTGTCAACAAAAATGGTATCATAAGATACTCTCTAAAGTCACTTCTAGTGGCTATGTTCAATTATTCTAAAACTCCACAACTGACCTATAATTGTACTGAATTCCAAGCATCCTTTACCCAACATATTCACTAAGCTCTACAAAACTCCAAAAAGACCTAAAAGTTATGCTATTTGCACCACACCTTTCTGATTATTAACATTAAAAATGAGAAAACATTTTAATGGAAATCATTTTTTCCTTATATAAACCAAGGTATAGGGATTAACTTACACAAGTTTTAAGATCAAGTGACAGCTCTCCAAGGAAAATAAACCTTAATATGGGTTCTTGATCAAGAGCAACATAAACCCTTTCCTTTGATAAAATAGCAAGTATTAAGAAAGCAGCAGATTTGCTCAGTAAAACCCCACAGCTTTAAGGTAAGTTCCAGTTTAACTAATCAAGACCATGGTTACTAGCCTAGAAAACAGAACTAATAAACCAACACTCTTTAAACAAAGAAAATTGCTGTGACCTTTCCCCACCATCCTTTTCCAAATAACTAAGTTCTTACAACAGAAATCAAACACAATCCCAGGTCAAAATTATTTTCATTATATTTTGTCACTATTTTGGAAGTGATTTTTCCCTTTCAATATATGAGTTGAACACTACTATTTAATGAGTGCTTATCCTGTTCCAGGCACTGTTCTAAATGCTTTAGATATATTAACTCATTTGGTCTTCATGCTTCTCAGGTACATCCCATTATCATTCCTGTTTATGAAGAGGAAACCAAGGCATAAAAAGGTCATAAACACCCAATAAAATAAATCTCCTAAATGGCAGAGCAAGAATTTAAATCCAAGAAGTTTGACTCTGGAGCTGGTACTCCTGACCACTGCATCATACTGGCTCTTTCAAGTCAAGACCTAAAAAACACTCCTATTGATATGAAATATCCAGAGTATATAAATCCATACAGGAAGTAGACAGGTGGTTGCCTAGGACTGGTGGGGGGTGAAGTAGGTGGAAGGGAAATGGAGAATGGAGTTTCTTTCTGGGGGACAAAAGTTTTCTAGAATTGATCGTGGTGATAGTTGCATAACTCTATGGATATACTAAAAATCATTGAATTATACACTTTATATGGGTGAATCATATCTCAATAAAACATTTTTAACGCGAATTTATTGCCAATTGGAGCAGAGATCAAAAGCTTCTTCACTCAAAAAAAAAGTCCTTCTTTGGGGCACCTGGGTAGCTCAGTCAGTTGAGCATCTGACTTTGGCTCAGGTCATGATCTCGTGGTCTGTGAGTTCGAGCCCCACTTTGGGCTCTGTGCTGACAGCTCAGTGCCTGGAGCCTGCTTCGGATTCTGTGTCTCCCTCTCTCTCTGTCCCTCCCCCGCTCATGCTCTGTCTCTCTCTCTCTGTCAAAAATTAATAAACATTAAAAAAAAAAAAGTCCTTCTGGGTGCCTGGCTGGTTCAGTCTGCACAGTATGCAACTCTTGATGCTGGGAGTTGGGAGTTCAAGCCGCATGTTGGGTTCAGAGGTTACTTAAATAAAAAAAAAAAAAGGTTAGAAAAAAAAGTCCTTCTGAAAAACACCCTTCAGATCACACTTCTTGAACTCACTGGTCTCTGTGCCACACAGTTCATTCAAGTAAGGAGCCGGTTCTTTCAGTCATGGCTCTTCCTACATAAATGTCACATGGAATACCAAGAAGAGCTTTCCCTCCATATGGTCAACTAATCTTCGACAAAGTAGGAAAGACTGTACAATGGAAAAAAGACGGTCTCTTCAACAAATGGTGTTGGGAAAATTGGATGGTGACATGCAGAAGAATGAAGCTGGACCACTTTCTTACACCACACACAAAAATAAATTCTAAATGGATGAAAGACCTAAATATGAGACAGGAAACCATCAAAATCCTAGAGGAGAACACAGGCTGAAACCTCTTTGACCTTGGCTGGAAGCAGCGTAATAGACACGTTGCAGAAGGCAAGGGAAACAAAAGGAAACATGAACTATTGGACTTCATTAAGATAAAAAGCTTCTGCCCAGCAAAGGAAACAATCAACAAAACTAAAAGGCAGCCTGCAGAAAAGATATTTGCAAATGACATATCTGATAAAGGATTAGTATCCAAAATCTATAAATAACATCAAACTCAACACCCCCCCCCAAAAAAAAACCCAGTTAAGAAATGGGCAGAAGACATGAATAGATAGTTTTCCATAGGAGACATCCAGATGGCTAACAGACACATGAAAAGGTGTTCAACATCACTCATTATCAGGGAAATACAAATCAAAACCATGATGAGATACCATCTCCCACCTGTCAGAATGGCTAAAATTAGCAACACAAGAAACAACAGGTGTTGGTGAGGAGGCAGAGAAAGGGGAACCCTACTGCACTGTTGGTGGGAATGCAAACTGGTGCAGCCACTCAGGAGAACAGTATAGAAATTCCTCAAGAAACTAAAAATAGAACTACCCTACAATCCAGCAATTGCACTATTAGGTATTTAGCCAAAGGATACAAAAATACAGATTTGCAGAGAGTCCAAATGTCCAACAACTGATGAATGGGGTAAGGAAGATGTGATACACACACACACACACACACACACACACACACACACTGGAATATTACTCAGCCATAAAAAAGAATGAAATCTTGCCATTTGCAATGAAATGAATGGAGCTAGAACGTATTATGCTAAGCAAAATAAGTCAACCAGAGAAAGACAAATACTATATGATTTCACTCATATGTGGAATTTAAGAAACAAAAGAGATGAACATATGGGAAGTTGGGGGAAGAAAAGAGAAGGAAACAAACCACAAGAGACTCTTAATGATAGAGAACAAAGTATGGGTAGATGGAGGGAAGTGGGTAGGAAATGGGCTACATGGGTGATGGGCACTAAGGAGGGCACTTGTGATAAGCACTGGGTGTTGTATGTAAGTGATGAATCACTGAATTCTACTCCTGAAACCAATATTGCACCATATTGTAACTAACTAAAATTTAAATGAAGAAAAAAAAATACCTGGAAAAAAAAAAAAGGACTCTCCTCCCATTTTAAATTCTCAAGGGCATAGACTATTTTCCAAGCCTCTTTCACATCTGCCAATCAAACCAAGACGGCAAAGCTAAACAGAGGAAACCTTCTTGTACCAAAAATATCACTTAAAGATTCGAGATAAAAGCTTAAATACTATTCCCACAGGGAACAGACAACTTTAAAGATTATTTCTATATTAGCACAAACACAGCTATAGAGTAGATCAGAATGCATAAGACTAAGATAAAACACGAGACTTCAAGAGCTAGGCTGGCTCTATGTAGTCACTCTCCCTGTGATTAAGAGTGGATGAGTTGGAGTTGCAGAGAAGCAGGACTTTAGACCAGAGCTTCTCAAAGTATAGTCCGCAGACTGATGCCAGTCCACAAACTCTTGTTACTAATCCATGACAAAATAAATATCCAACTTGAGAATAATTATTTAGAAAGTCTTACAGAAATCTGATACTGCCATAACAAATTTGGACTTTTATTTTGCATTTCTTTCATTTTTCTCCCGTTCATTTTTCTAAATATGCATTTAGATTGCATTTCATAAAAGCATGGTCCACAACAGATTGGAATTTTTTAAAAATCCAACTGGCCCTTCAATACAGATAGTGTGTGAAGTACTGCTCTCACCACTGGGAAGGGTAAAATACATGATGATGTCCCTGTTGTTTACAGAGAAGAAATCTGTTGAGACAAATACTGTCTGCATATCTAATCCATCCAGATCAAGAATTAATCTTTCCAACGGCACCTGGGTGGCTCAGTCGGTTAAGTGTCCCAACTCTTGATTTCCGGCTCAGGTCACAATCTCATGATTGTGAGACAGAATCCTGCATCTGCTGGTGCTGCTGTCTCCCTCTCTCTCTGCCCCTCCCCTGCTCTCTCTCTCTCTCTCTCTCTCAAAAATAAACATTAAGAAAAAAAAAGAATTAATCTTTCCCTTGGATTCATCCTTATTTGAAACTTCCTCTACTGGGGCGCCTGGGTGGCTCAGTCGGTTAAGCGTCCGACTTCAGCTCAGGTCACGATCTCACGGTCCGTGAGTTCGAGCCCCGCGTCGGGCTCTGGGCTGATGGCTCAGAGCCTGGAGCCTGCTTCCGATTCTGTGTCTCCCTCTCTCTCTGCCCCTCCCCTGTTCATGCTCTATCTCTCTCTGTCTCAAAAATAAATAAACGTTAAAAAAAAATTAAAAAAAAAAAAAAAAAGAAACTTCCTCTACTAATACTGAATTTTCATTCTGGACATATTTAAAATATAGTGATTATAGTCCTTGGGTACCCATCATAGCTTAAGCCTCAGAAACACCTACATACAGATGATATTAATGGTAATCAACACAGAGAAAAAAAATCTGACAAATATTTATGAGAGAGAAGGCACACTTTAAATTTAGGCTCCTAAAGATAAAAGTCACTCAAATGGAACAAAAGAAACTGAAACCTAAAAACAAACTAAACAAAAAATCTTCTTCTAAAGTCACAGGATCTAAGGTATGTGTGGCTGTTAACTAACTTGGATTTAAATTTTATTATTATTAAATATAATTTATTGTCAAATTGGTTTCCATACAACACCCAGTGCTCATCCCCACAGGTGCCCTCCTCAATGCCCATCACCCACTTCCCCTCTCCCCCAGCCCTGACCAACCCTCAGTTTGTTCTCAGTATTTAAGAGTCTCTTATGGTTTGCCTCCCTCCCTCCCACTCTGTAACTTTTTTTTCCCCCTTCCCCTCACTCATGGTCTTTTGTTAAGTTTCTCAGGATCCACCTATGAGTGAAAACATACAGTATCTGTCTATCTCTGCCAGCCTTATTTCACTTAGCATAATACCCTGCAGTTCCATCCACATTGCTACAAATGGCCAGATTTCATTCTTTCTCATTGCCAAGTAGTATTCCATTGTATATATAAACTACATCTTCTTTAACTTGGATTTAAATTTTATAAATAAATAAATAAATCCAAGATGCTACCACTGAGCTTTTATATAAATTAATTTATTATTATAAATTAATAATATTATAAATTAATAATAAATTTATAAATTAATAAATATATATTTATATATTTATATTATCTATTTATATATTATATAAAATTATAAAAATATGTATAATATATATTATATACTTATATATTATATAAAATTATAAGAATATATATGTATTTTATATATAACATATATATTTATGATGAATATATATAAATTAATAAATTAAAAGTAAAAATAAATTATAAATAATTAATTTATTTATATAAATATAAATTATATTTAATATAATTAAAAAATAAATAAATGTATTAATATTGTCAAAAAATAAGGTATGTATGGATAGCAGCTGGAGGAAGTGGAGGAATGGCAAATCATTCCTTTGGGAATCCCAAAAGCACTCTTCTTTACCTATACACTCTTGATTCTGAATCTTGTTTCACTGTTTTTATTTTTTTTTCTTTGATATTTATTTATTTATTTAATATATGAAATTTACTGTCAAATTGGTTTCCATACAACACCCAGTGCTCATCCCAAAAGGTGCCCTCCTCAATATTGTTTCACTGTTTTTAAGTGTGCACGATGGAAACAAAACTTAGATTATGATTCTTTCCTAAAGACTGTTCTACTGTGCCTGGATTTCCTTCCAAAACAAGAAAAGCTATTTTGAGAAAAATTCAAATCCATTTCAAAGTTAGCACAGCAATCCCAACTTGCATTTCATAAACATATAAGTGAAACAAATTGTTTGGATAATCACAACTAAGAATAGAACTCTCAAATACATAAAAACTCACAGCCTATTGCTATCTAGATTAATACTCATCTCTTAGGATGACAAGGTGTCACCTTTTAAGACCTTTTGTCAATTTCACTTCTAAGTATCAACCGTACTTTAACGTTTTATTTATTTTTGAGACAGAGAGAGACAAAGCATGAACGGGGGAGGGGCAGAGAGAGAGGGAGACACAGAATCAGAAGCAGGCTCCAGGCTCTGAGCCATCAGCCCAGAGCCCGACGCGGGGCTCGAACTCACGGACCGCGAGATCGTGACCTGAGCTGAAGTCGGACGTTTAACCGACTGAGCCACCCAGGCGCCCCTCAACCGTACTTTAAATAAAACAAACCCTACTTCATTTGATGTGCAGCTTTTAAAAAAGGCATTACAAAACACCTGTAGGTCACTCAAGTGACTAAAATACTGAACAAATTCTGATTTACATTTGAGTTTAACTTCTAACAAGACAGGGATACATGGAGTGACTGACTAAAAGAAAAACTATAATAAAAACTAAAAATAAAAAAGGCTATCCAAATTATCTTCTTAGCCTTGAAACTCATGCAGAAAGGTGAAAAAGAGAGCCATGAAAACCAGCTATAATCTCAAAAAGAAGAGTGTGCAGTGTAATGCACCAGGACTCCAATAACAACAAGTCAGTTTATCCTGTAATGCAGCTTACCCTGAGACCTGGAAGTCCAATCCAACACTCACTACATTCAGAACTGCATGTGTAGACTTTGTAAGGAAAATATTAACTGAAATGAGGAAAAATCCTATAAGACCCCTCTATCATTTATTTCATTAATGGACAAACATACTAAGAAATTCCAATAATTCCAAGTTAGAACAAAAGTCCTACTGGGATTTCTCAAAAGCATTTTCTTTTAACCAAGATACCATTTCTTTTTTATACAATTCATGAAGGCTGACTTGCAAATGTATAGAAAAGAACTCTGGAAACATTTACAAGGAAAGGAGAAAATGCTTTTACAAATTAAAATGTCAAATCTCCCAAATCAGATTAACTAAACTAAATTAAAAGGATATTAGAAGTAACCACTAAAGGAAAGGGAATAATGGAGTGCCTTTGCTTCATAGGGTTCTAACTGTGTGTGGTCTAAGATGTTGAATGTTCTGGTCACTACAAGTCTGAAAAGCTGTTTTGAAAGTGAAACAAAAGAGGCAACCTGAAAAATTTCAACAATTAGGACCACACAAAGGGAAAGTTTGAAAGAGACCAGAAAAACCAAATTTAATAATAATAGCAAACACTTACATAGTGTTTACTATACACCAGGCACTATTCCAAGTCTTTACATATATTAACTCACACAAACTATTACAAGTAATTGATGGCCATGCTTCATAACCAGATTCACTCTATTGTATTTTTTTTTTAAGTCACTGCTTTTACAGTTCTTGGTAAGCTTTCAAATCCCAAACTGAAAGTAAACTACTTACTATAAATCCCCAAACATACCAACGTTGCTGGTTTTCACTCTTTTCACTATCTCAACAGTTTATTGCTCCTTGATGTTTTACCTCATTACAACATAACAGTTATTTTATTTTTTATAATTTTTTAAAAAAAATTTTTAATGCTTATTTATTTTCGAGACAGGGAGAGACAGAACATGAACGGGGGAGGGTCAGAGAGAGAGAGGAAGACACAGAATCCAAAACAGGCTCCAGGCTCTGAGCTGTCAGCACAGAGCCCGACGCGGGGCTCGAACTCACAGGCCGCGAGATCATGACCTGAGCTGAAGTCGGACGCCCAACCGACTAAGCCACCCAGGCGCTCCCATAACAGTTATTTTAACAATTGAACCAACTAAAATCAAAAAAGACATGGCTGGCATCGCAAAACTAAGAATCACAATCACTGACTTGCTAGGCTGAAACTGAGTTTGCATTCTAAAATTCTATTTCAATCCATTTTCATATATTAAGAGTATAATCAATATTCTCAGTATAAAATTCAACAAAAACACCACATGAAAAATAGTTACCTGAATTTGAATCTGGAAAAGACAAATAGCAAATATTGGTTTTCTGAAAAAGAAAACAAAAGCTATATATGTTGATACACATACACCAATAAAAACAAACAGAAACACCACAGTAGACTATACAGAGCAACATTGTTACTTACTTCCTTATCAGTAAGTTTGGAATGTTGAGGATAAATTACCTGGAAGAAAAAGAATTAAATTTTGTTAGACAAATATATTGAGTGTATATTATAAACATTAGCAGGTACTTCTATTACTAGTTGGCTATGGTCAAATAGTTTTAAGACATAGTTCACCAGGGGCGCCTGGGTGGCTCAGTCGGTTAAGCGTCCAAACCTTGATTTTGGCTCAGGTCATGATCTCACGCTTCATGAGATCAAGCGTCTCACATCGGGCTCTGTGCTGAAAGTGCAAAGCCTGCTTGGGATTCTCTCTTGCCCTCTTTTTGCCCCTCTTCTGCTTGCTCTCACTCTCTCTCTCAAAATAAATAAATAAACATTAAAGAAATAGTTCACAAACTCCAATAATGAAACATGAAAGAAGCTTGGGAGAATTGAGTAGGATTTACACTAGGGAAAAAAAAAAAGTTCTGAGTCAAAGTTATCTCTAACAGATTGGTGAAGTCTTGGGTTATCAAGAATAATTTAGGGGCAACTGGATGGCTCAGTTGGTTAAGTGTCTGACTTCAGCTCAGGTCATGATGTCACAGTTCGTGAGTTCGAGCCCCGCGTCGGGTTCTGTGCTGACAGCTCGGAGCCTGGAGCCTGCTTTGGATTCTGTGTCTCCCTCTCCCTCTGCCCCTCCCATACTCATGCTCTGTCTCTCTCGCTCTCAAAAATAAATAAACATTAAAATTTTATTTTTAAAAAAAGAAGAATTTACCAACTGAATTACTAATAACTCAAAGCTTACTGAGTCTTTTCTTTGGAAGCCTAAAATCTAAAAAGAATTGGATCTATCAGCTGGTAACGACTTCAAGAAGTAATGATTTTCAATCAATTCCAAGAAGTACTGCAAATCACCAGATACCAAAGAAAAATGAAAGGAGAAAATAATAATCCATAGTTTAAGAAATCTCAAAGACCATCTCCCACCATAAAGTCTATCCTAATTTCCTTCAATCCCTTTAAATAATCATTGCATTTCTTAGGATAGGTCAGTTTAGTGTCTGCAGTGATCACAGCCACCTTCTGAGGGAAACTCCTGCCCTATAGCCACTGCAAAGCAAGCAAGAATAAGCCAAAACAGCTACTGTCAGAATAAGCACTAGTGAACACCAGATCCAAGAACAACTCTACAGGCCAGTCAATCAACTGCCTAGATGTGGCTGGGTGTGAAAATTCTGCCCAAAAGAACACCAGTGCTCAAGTGGGCCTATTCAGACTCTCTTGGGAATGTGAAGAGATGAGATTAGGAGCAGCAGGTTAGCTAGTGGCTGATAACAAAAAGAAGAGAAAACAACAGAGTAAATTATGTTAATGTTGGGCTGCTAATGTGGGGATCCAAGACTTCCCACTTCTGGAAGAATTCATGAATTCTTCCATTCCCCAGCTGCCGCCCAAAAGCCTAAAAATCTTCCATTTTCAGATAAAACATCCATTTCCAGATATCACATTATAAACCATATTAAAGTGATTTCACATATTTACTTCACTGATTTAGTTCTCACAATAACAGACAAGCCCAGTATCCCCACTGTAGATATAAGAAAACTAAGGTAAGAAAAAAGATGGGGAGAACCAGTATTACATGAGTATCTTCCAGAGTTTTTAATTTTCACAATAATTCTGTCAATTCTGCCTATCTTTACAGAAGAAGAGACAAGTTCATAGCAGTTAAAATAACTCTTCTAAAATTTACTTGTTTACTAAGTGCCAGAGGTAGGGGCTGAATTTAGGCCTGATTCCAAAGTACACAAGCCACCATTCTTCACTCCATGCCTAGAAGCGATCGTTGTATGAATCACAGCCCTCTTTCCCCCCTAGCAAGAATGTGGCATATAATCCTTCTCAATCCAGGGTTAAGGGAAGGGTCTAGAGAGCTGGTATACAACATGAAAACCACGCACCATTCCTGGATAGAGAATGATACCAAAGCCAATATTTCTCTCTACATACTCTGCTTTGTATCCCACATTTTGACCAATCTGATTTAACCCCTGTCTCCATAATTCATGAAGGCAAGAATCTGGTCTGTTTTGTTCACAACTCTATCTTTACACCTAGAACAGTCTCTGCTGCATAGTAAACACTAAAAATATATTTCTTCAACCAGTGGATATACCTTCAAATTAGTTCCATCCAACAACCTAGTATTTAATTTGTACTTCTTTTTTATGCATACATACATCTCCCTTGCTTAACCCTGAAACCATTTTGCTCGTTACTTTTAAAGCAGAAATGGCAAACTTATAACCAAGTTAGCCCTATTTTATGAAAATCTCATTACATATAAATTATACCAGAGTTATCATACTGGTAAATTTAGTGGTCCATAATAGCTTTATCTTAGACTTTAAACTCAGTTTTATGTGAGTGCCCTTCAGATTTTTATTTCCTGCAATTAAAATATAAATGCAAAAGCAAATATACATAGTGGTTTCTTAGGACTTTGGTTTCCTATGGTTTAAAACACCATCATGACAATATAGAAAAAATTTTGGTATGTTTTACCCATACATATGAGTACCTTAAATATACATGTGTGTATATATCTCTGTGTGTGTATGTGTATTTCAGGGGCTTATGTATGCTATATATATTTAAGTAAACTAAAAAGATGTAAGAACTACATAAACTATCAAGTATACCTTTTAAAAACTCTGACTGTACTAGTCAAATATTCTAGAATTTCATTTTAATGTATTCTGTTACGACTACCCAGTGTTAGATCATATTGGAATAGATATGATATTCAAAAAAAATAATGCATGTTTATATGCTATAGGTTTCCAATGTCTACTATGTACTTAAGATCAAAATATAGAAAAAAAATTTAATTTTAAAACCTCAATTAAACTCCATAAAAATCAAGAAAAGTAACCATTGCCAAGTATCTCAAACTGCCACAGTTTGAGTATCTCAAACTAATTGCCACAGTTACTAGATTATCCTTGTACATACTTTATCTTGTAAAAAAAAAAAAAAAAAAAAAAAAGTATAAATATAAGCTTGGGCAATCAATGTTAGTCAGTTAGCTCCTGATAACTATACAGGCATTAATCAACTGTGGATTGGCCCCAGTACCTGGAGACGCCTCTCTCTTGAAGTTTCCTCTCTCCACAGCTCAAGTCCAGGCATCTCTGTCCCCCAGGCCACTGGCATTCCTGGGAGGCATCAAAGGGGGACAGAGAGCATCAGCTAATGTCACCCTGGTTCTGTTACCTATGTTAAGATCTTCCATGTTATAAGAAATAAGGGAGAGGTGGCCAGGTAATAAGCCAAGAAAAACATAAATTTTATTTGATATAATTACTAAGGCCTAAAAATGATGGTATAGCATAAATATTTCACATCATGATGTAATAGGAAAAATGCACCCCAGAAAAAATATTAATATATATACTGGAAAATAGTATTACAAAATGTTTTAAATCAGGTTATTCTCATTAAAGGTATATCTATCTGCCACTTGCCCCTGCACACCCTAATGGGGATGACATTCCCATTTCAGTGTGGGAGTAATTATGGTCCCAGGAGAAAGAAAATTAGGAACACCAGTTAACTTATTGCTAGTAACACTTGGACATGGGAAAAATTCATGCCTGCCATGAATCTCAGTGATCTGTGAACAGGCGTCTGCCTGTTGCCATGTCACTCAGTATCTATCTCCATTTCACAATCCTACCTAGCATCTCAGGCCTGGTAGAGATTACATCCTAGGCCATCCCAGGCCTGCCTTGACCTCCTACATAAACATTAATTCACATACAAACATCACCAAAACCTTAAAAAGAGGATCAATTCTAAACTCAGTAAGAGTTATGTCTTCAGGGGCACCTGGGTGGCTCAGTTGGTTGAGTGTCCGACTTTGGCTCAGGTCATGACCTCACGGTTTGTGGGTTCAAGCCCCGCATTGGGCTCTGTGCTGACAGCTCAGAGCCTGGAGCCTGCTTCAGATTCTGTGTCTCCCTCTCTCTCTGCCCCTCCCCTGCTCATGCTCTTTGTCTCTCTGTCAAAAATAAATAAACATTAAAAAAAAAAAAAGTTATGTCTTCAGAGGCACCTGACCGGCTCGGATGGTGGAGCATGTAACTCTTGATCTCGGGGTTGTAAGTATGAGACCCGCGTTGGGTGCAGAGATTATGTAAAATAAAATCTTTAAAAAAAATTATGTCTTCAATATTAGACAATAACATTTATTCAAAACCGAAACGGAAACTGCTTACAAGCAAAAAACAAGTCTACCTTTTTCATGTAATTTTTAAAAACTGGCTGGAAAATAGTTTAAGATCTATTAAACACTATATAATGTCTCCTTTAAAAGGCCTTTTAATGTGAAAAAATAAAGCAATGACACCTCAGCAGCAGTGAGTACACCTAACACCGAGATGTTGATTGTTAAATACTGTTCTGCAATAAAAAAGAATCAGGGCTTCTGAGGGAGGTAGCTGATTACAGGGCTAGCACAGGAAAAACGCAAGATGAGCATGGGGCATCTTGTGATGCCAGAAAGGAAGTGCTCAAAAGGAGGGTGGGGGTGGGGGGGGGGCATGTCTAAAGGACATAGGAGCCAACCTAAAAAGGCACCAATGTTCAAATTTGTAATGATTTGGTTAATAAAGTAAATAATGATAGTACTAGATTATAACCCAAATAATAAGTATCCTTGAGTTCCCATTGATATAGATAGGTGGATGGATGAGCAAGAAGGGACAACTTTTCCTTATAAAAGAATTCTAACTAATAAATACAAAAGGAGTGAGGAAAATGAAAAATCACTATTAGAACACCAGAATAATTGCTGCAGGTAAGATACACTTATGGATGCTAAATTAGCAGGCAAAGTATGGAAAACAAGATACTGCACAGTCTCAGTCTCTAACAAAATAAACACTTACTTATTAATTACAAAGAGAAAAATAGTAACTTTATAGTGTATTAGCCTGGGAGACATCATCTTAACCAAGTGATCAAGGTTTAAATCACCAATAATGCGACATTTTAATTTTAACATCCTGTACTCCCTAATACGATGTACTGAGAAGGACGCGTCATATCTGGGGTATTCTTCCCAGTAATTCATAACCTCAGGCTAATTATGATAACACACCAGAAAAAACAAAATTGAAAGGCATACTACAAAATATATGAACAGTATTCTTCCAAAGTATCAAGGACATGAAATACAAGAAAAGATTGAGGAACTTCCACAGATTGAAGAGGACTATGGAGATATGATATCTACATGCAACGTAGAAACTGGATTGGATCTTGAAACAGAAAAAGCACATTAGTAGAAAAACTGGTGAATCCCAATAAACTCTGTGGTCTAGTAAATAGTATCATACCAATATCTATTCTTGTTTTGGATTATTGTACTATGTTTATGTAAAATGTTAACTTTTGACAAAGCTAAATGAATGACTTTTCTAACTATGTAAGCCAAAAAATGTATCAAAATAAGGTTAAAAAAGTAACATCTCTACTTCATATCATATATAAAAAGTAACCCAAAGTGGACTAAAGACCTAAGTGTAAAAGTTAAAACTACAAGTTTTTTTTTTTAATGTTTATTTATTTTGAAAGTTCACAGGAGTGGGGGAGTGGCACAGAGGAGGAGAGAATCCAAAGCAGGCTCCACACCTTCAGCTCAATGACATGGGGCTTGATCTAACAAACCATGAGATTATGACCTGAGCTGAAACCAAGAGTCAGATGCTTAACCGACTGAGCCACCCAAGCACCCAAAAACTACAAAAGTCTTAGAAGAACACATAGGAATAAATCTTTATGACTGTGCATTAGCCAATGGTTTCTCAGATATAACAAAAGCATAAGCAACCAAAGAAACATAAAGTGGACTTCATCAAAATTTAAAACTTTTGTGCTTCAGGGCACCTGGGTGGCTCAGTCAGTTAAGCATTTGATTTTGGCTCAGGTCACAATTTCACAGTCATGAGACTGAGCCCTATAATGGGCTCCGTGCTGGGCGTGGAGCCTGCTTAAGATTCTTTCTTTCAATCTCTCCCTCTGCCCCTCCCTCTCTCACATGCATGTGCTCTCTCTAAATGAATGAATGAATGAATGAATGAATGAATAAAAATAGAGAACTAAAACATAAAAAACAAAACAAAAACTAAAAAACTTTTGTGCTTCAAAGAACACTACCAAGAAAGTGAAGACAACCCACAAAACGGAAGGAACTACTTGCAAACATGTATCTGATAAGGATCTAATATACAGACTGTATAAAGAATTCTTACAATTCAACAAAAAAGTCAAATAACCCAATTTTTTAAATGGATAAAGGATCTAATTAGACATTTCTCCAAAAAGATATACAAATGGCCAATAAGCACATAAAAGGCCACTCGACACCGTTAGTCATCAGGGAAATGCAAATAAAATTAAAATAAGATACCACCTCAAATCCACTAGGATGGCTGTAATCACAGACAGACAGTAACAAGTGCTTACAAGATATGGAGAAATTAGAACCCTCACACATTACTAATGGAAATGTGAAAATACAGTCACCCTGGAAAACAGTTTAGTAGTTTCTCAAAAAAAGTAAACATAGAGAGTTACTTTATGACACAACAATTTCACTTCACTCTAAGACAAGTGAAAGCATATGTTCATACAAAAACTTACAAGTGAATATTCATAGCAGCATTATTTATAATAGCCAAAACTGGAAAAAAATCCAAATTTCCATTGAATGATGAATGGATAAACCAAATGTTATATTTCCATATACTGATATAAAATTCAAAAAATGATAGAAAATTCAGCCATAAAAGGAATGAAATACTGATATATGCTACAACATGGATGAACCTTGAAAAAATTATACTAAGTGAAAGAAGCCAGACAAAAAAATGCCATAGGTTGTGATTCCATGCATATGAAATGTACAGAATAGGAGAATCCAGAGAGACAGAAAGTAGATTAGTGGTTGCCAGGGTCTGGAGCAGGGTGGGGGGAGCGGCAATAGATCATGACTGAAAGAGGACATAAGGGAAATTTCTGGGGCAGTGATAATATTTCTATTTCTTGATCTCTATGGTAGTGAATGGTATGCTCACTTAATGTAAATTCACAGAACTTAGGATTTATATGCTTTCCTACATGTATGTTATACTGCAATAAAAAATGTTTACTTATTTTAAAAAGTAGAAAAAATGGCCTGACATCACAGTATCAAAACAGGATGGACCTAAGTCTAAGATTCCAGCTCATTCAAGACCTAAACTATGTTACTGGGAATGTGATCAGTTTGCCCATGGAATAGACAGTGAAGCATTTCTCTCTAATAAGAGTAAAGTTAGATACAATTGTTCATGTTTCACATCATTCATCACCAAGTACTTGTGAATGGACTAGATGGCATGGGAACATCCCAGATAATCTCCATATTGAAATTCTACAATTTCATAACAGAACCAGAGCTTAGTAACACTGAAGAAGCCTCTGTAAAATCTCGGAGCCTAAGCTCAGGAGGCCACTAAAGCTCTAACTCTCAAACCAGAGACCTACATCAAGCTACTATGAAGTGCTACAAGTTCACAAGGAAATGTACAGGCCATTATTGGTACCTGAAAACCATCCTATTATAACCCTCACTGTTTAATGGCCTACTATCCATGATACACTGTAAGCAAGTTGAGGGAGGGTTGATCAAGGTTTTATCTCCAGAACACAATGGTGTCTGGATGTGGTAGTTGCCCAATATCTGATGAATAGACAGTTCAATGAGACGGTCCAGCAACATACAATTAAATGTAACACCCATTTTTATTAAAACAGTAAACTTGCTGAGGATCAAATACTGAGGTTATGGAACACCCAGTTTAAGAGGGAAAGAAAGGAAACAACCCTTCACACAACTGCCTTTCACTCTTCTCACAAAAATAAACAAGAAACTTTGCTAGGATAAAGTAAACTATGGTGACTACTTCTGGCTCCACCTTGCTAAGGCATAAAGGGGAATAACTCAAAAAAGCAGAAGTGAAAAAGAAAGGGGAGTCAATTCTTTCACTGCTTTAAAAAAAAAATGACATAGAAGTTTGCCTTCACTCCAGAGCAGAGCTTTATCTTCAATGTGTTTTTTTAAAAATTTGGTGCAGGGGGCACCTGGGTGGCTCAGTCGGCTGAGCGTCCAACTTCAGCTCAGGTCATGATCTCGTGGTTTGTGAGTTCGAGAGTTCAAGCCTCACATCAGGTTTGCTGCTATCAGTGCAGAGCCCACTTCAGATCTTTTGTCCCCCTCTCTCTGACCCACCCCTATTTGCGCTCTCTCAAAAGTAAATAAACATTTTTTTTAATCTTTAAAAAAAGACTGGGGTTCCTGGGTGGCTGAGTCAGTTGAGCAATTAACTCTTGATTTCAGCTCAGGTCATGATCTCACAGTTCATGAATTGAAGCCGCGCACTGGGCTCTGGACTGATGGTGCAGAGCCTTCTTGGGATTCTGTCTCTCCTCTCTGCCCCTTCCCGGCTTGTGCTCCCATGCATGCATGCACTCTCTCTCTCTCTCTCAAAATAATAAACTTAATTTACAAAATTAAAAAAAAAAAAAAAAGAGTTGCATGCTCTTCAGCTAAGCCAGCCTGGTGCCCCCCTACAAAGTGCTTAAAATACTTGTGATACACATCCAAAACCATGAGGTTTTCTTTTTTAAATCAATTTAAGGCAAAATAAGAGGTGTGAAAGAACAGCCAAAAATAGTCCTACACTGATTATTGAATATGCAAGGACACTAACTATAAAAAGGGATCAACATTTGGGCATGCATTAAATGACAGGCATTAATTCTTACATGCATTATCTCTCTTCGTATTTCCAACAACACTCTTGGATATTATTTTTCCACTTAAATTGAAGAAACTGGCCAAAAATCAGCAACTAGCAGATGTTCAAAACCCCAAAGCTTGTGCTCTTTTCACTAGTTTAAAATTGTCCAAAGAGTTCATAGGTAAAGACTTCAAGAGGGGAAAACCACCAAGGATACCTCAATTCTTATAAAATCAGAAACTAGAGAGCTTGAGGAAGTGACTTCAAATTATAGAAATGCAACTTCCTAGGACATTCTAGAAGTTCACATGATTTAAAGGCTCTCAAAAATGCAAAACATCTCTAAGATGTATGTACAGGCAATACGTAGCTTTCTACAGTGTGAAGAAAAAAGAAACTATTAAATATCCAAATTAAGGAAAATGGTTAAATAAATTATGGTTCATAAAATTGTATTTATGAAGAGTCTTTAATGATCTGGCAAATCATTTATGAGAATGTTTATCAATAAAAGCAGACTCTTGCAGTAGACCTGTTTGGGGGACTGCTGTCCAGCCCATGCTTTGGAAATTGTCCCCTCCTCCTTTTACAAGGGTGAGCCTAAGTGGTCACTGTTGTTACAGAAACCCTGTCTCCTAACACAGCTGACTGAACAAAAGGGAGCATCTGACCCATGCTGAGCCAATCAGATACTCCGTATTTATATTAAGCTTCAGTCTGGTTCCAGAATACAAAAGTAAAGTTTGGCCAAAATCAGAACTACAATAGTCCAAAGTCAAGAGAAATGGGGGAGCAGAAACTGAGACCCTTGCAGGAGAAACCAGCCTCAGTACGGAAAAGGGAACAGAATTGCAAAGAGAAGCAGAGACAAAAGACCACACAGCTCCCAAGAAACAAAGACAAAAAAGCCTAGGGCTTTCCAGATCCCAGGAGGTTCGTTCCCCTTCCAGCAACTGGGTTCCAAGAGACTCCTTACAATCATTTTTCTTAAACTTTTTTGAGAGAGTTTCTGTTCCTAACAAATTAATTCTTGACAGATATGAAATTATGTAAAGAAGAAAAAGCATTAACAAAAATGTCAAATATTAATAGTACTTGTTTCTCAATATAATTACGAGTGATGCTTCTAGTGTTCATAATTTTCTTTCTTGCCAAGTTTTCAACAATGAGCATATTATTACTCAATCAGGGAAAAATTCTGAATAAATGAGGCAATTCTGGATTCAGATAATTAAGGCTTTACTACATAATCAGGTAATTTCAGAGCTAGAAGTGATATAAAGTATATAAAACCCAGAGGATTTCAAACCTTGTTCCAGAGGACACTGGGATTCTGTGGTGATGTTTCAGGGCCACTTCAGGGGAAAAGGAAGAAGCTGAGCATACCTCCTATAGTCAACACATTTTACAGTCTCTTTCCAACTTAAAAGATACCCTTCCCTGTCCCCTTTACTTGAGAATAGGACCTAACAGACATTTTATGCAACATGGACCACTCCCCTAACCACACAGGTCTTCAGCTCATTGTTTGCCCCAAACCAGGCCTGAGTACATTCCTCTGGTGTGTCTCTTCATTAAAGTGGCTGAAAAGCACAACTTGTCCACCATAAAGATTATAGAAGCAGAGAATAGAAGTTTCAGGGAGCATTATCCCAAATATGGGATTTATGAACAAATCCCATAAAACAAGAGCATAAGACAGAGGCTTCCCAGTTCCAGGCTCAGCCATTTCATGAAGCCCCACTAGGTTTGTACCTTGGAGACGTTGGAAAATCTGTTGCCTTACAGCAAGTTCCTTTTCTGCTTGAGGTATAGCTTAGTTTCTGCTGTCTGCAACCAAATATACACAACATAGGCCCCATCTCAACCAAGTAAGCCACTGAGGTCCTATATTAGATTTTTATTTATACAGGGAAAAAAGTTTCCCTGCTTTAAAATAAAAGTACTGATTCTACTTCCTCAACTTCATATTACTACTGAGAAAATTAAGGCTCAAAGGCCTCATGTTTACAATCAAGTTAAGGATTCTCTCCATTGAAAATTAAAAAGGTTGGGGGGATACTTGGGTGGCTCAGTCAGTTAAGCATCAGACTCTTGCTTTCTGCTGAGGTCATCTCACAGTTTGTGAGATCAAGCCCTGTGTCAGGTTCTGCACTGTTGGCATGGAGCCTGCTTGGGATTCTCTCTCTCCCTCCCTCCCTCTCCCCCACTCTCTCTCTGAAAATAAATATTAAAAAAAAAAAAAAAAAAAGGATTTCAATACTTCCCAAATACACACTGACATAGGTCTGAGTCATAGGTACTGTTCCAAATGTTTCACCAACATTATCTAATTATCACAGCAATGCCATGATGCAGATTGTTAACAGAGAAGTGTAAGGCAAGCTAATATGCCCCAAATCACAGACTCAAACCTAGGCAGTCCAGCTCTGGAGTCTGAGTCCTTGATCGATGTCATATATGTTGTCTCTTTGTTAAGGATTTAAGCTTAACTAAGTGGCACTGTTTATGCATTTGTAAATGGTACTTTCTGTCATGGCACAACAGATTCTTAGTCTCTTTCAACTGTACAATTCAAAGATGGTGATGTCACAGGTTGCTTCTAGGACTAAGTTTTTACCTATTCTTTAATTTTTACCTACTCTTTAATTGATTTCCCTTTTGAGTCTTCATGGTTGTGCATCATAGGAATTAGGGCTGGAACTACTATATTCACTTCTCCAACATGATTCTACGTTCACTTTCTTGTCCTATTTTTGGCCTGGATATGGTCATAATACACAAGTGAACTACATTTCTCAACTATTTCATTATATTCATTACTAATTTGTGTTCCTTTTTCTTCTTTTAAAAGTGGCAAGGTGCAATATTCTACATTTCTTAGGAAAACAAAACAAAATTAAGTTGTGTTGCAATTCATTTAATGTATTTATCTTTCTTTGGATCCTTTATTAGAGAATCTTCCCCACCCTCATCCTATGCCTTCTAAAATCAGTGATTCTTGGGTAACCTGGATGGCTCAGTCAGTTAAGCGTCCAACTTTGGCTCTCATCATGATCTTGTGGTTCGTGAGTTTGAGCTCTGCGTCAGGCTCTGTGCCGACAACTCAAGAGCCTGGAGCCTGCTTCGGATTGTGTGCGTCTCTCTCTCCCTCCCACTCCCCCACTCGCACTGTCTCTCTCTCTCTCTCTGTCAAAAATAAATAAACATTAAAAACGTTTTTTTATAAAATGAGTGATTCTTAATCTGGGGACAATGAAATAGAAGATCCACAGATGACCCCCAGATAGTCCACAGAAGCATATACCTAATTTTGTATCAGTAAGCATTTTTGTAATGGAGTTCATATTTTTTTGAATTAAAAAAATTTTTTTAATGTTCATTTATTTTTGAGATAGAGACAGAGCATGAATGAGGGAGGGTCAGAGAGAGAGCAGAATCTGAAGCAGGCTCCAGGCTCCGAGCTGTCAGCACAGAGCCCGACATGGGGCTCGAACCCACAGACTGTGAGATCATGACCTGAGCTGAAGTCAGATGCTTAACCGACTGAGCCACCCAGGCGCCCCTGGAGTTCATATTTTTTAAAAGGTCCAGGATGCACAAAAAGAACCACTGACCTAAAGAAAACTCTGTTGAGTAGCATATCCCATTGGAAATGAAATTCAAAATAAGTCCTTTAATTCACATTTTTGTAGCACGTCAATTACGCTAAATGTTGCTTATTTGGTCAAAAAAAATCCTTAAAAATAATGTCCCAAATGACGAGAGTCCACAAGGATCTCATTTAGCTATTTTAAAATGCAATCAACTATAACAACCCAATCCTACACTTTCTGGTTAAATTGTATTTTGCTACACATACAACTTCAGGTTAACATGTCAATGTAAACAATAGATGACCTCTAAATCTCTGAAGTCTTTGGAAACTGTTGTTTCTGTCATAGTAAGATACAGAATTGCTCATGTATCCGCTCATTCTATCAACAAATATGTATGGAACACCACTATGTGCCAGTCATGGCATTTGGCCCTATCTCCTGCTGTGATTAATTCTTGGTTCCCCTCTAAATTGTAGTCTAAACCTACTAATACAGGTTGAAGCATTTGGTTCATATTTGGATGCCCAGCAACCAGCATAATGCCTAGATCTTAGCAGAAACTTAATGTGTGTATTGAACTGTGTAATGATAAAACAGAAGATAGGTTGAATACAAAAGCAGTAGCTTTGCTTTAAGAAAAACCTCTCTGGCCAATTTTCATAGCCAACTCATGCCACTAAAGTCTGAATGAGATGTTTTCTTAAAATCTGCCATCGTCACCAAAACAAACAGACAAAAATTTTCTAAACATACCTCCTTCTGATAACGTTTTCCTTGTACACAAAGACAAGCAATGTCTTATGCTACAAAAGGGATCCTAAACAATGTCAAGAATAAATAACACTGGAAGGCCTTTCAATAAGGTGACATATAAATGGAAAACTTGACAGATTCACAAGCAAAGGATTTTCCCTATGTTCATCTTGATAGTAGCTTTCAAGCCAACTGTTTCAGAAGCAACATCAAGAAAGAACAGTAAAGGGAAAAAAAAACACAAATAATAGAAATGAGGAACAAAAGGGGGAAATGGAGAAAATCCTGCTGAAATAAGCATTTCGGCTCAAGTTGGGTGGTCTAAAGTAACTATAAGTTACTGGAAATGACCGAAACGTCTAGGAGTCTAAAAAAAGTTGGCTGTGTGAGGTTTGGCTATTATAGTTCACCCTATGTCAGGGGCATTGTTCGTTTCTTCAAAAAGTCGCCAACATCCTGCCTGCAGCCTTCTCGGGGTGCCGCTACCCATTTTAGTCACTCCTGTGACACCGGGTTAAAAACACAAACAACAACGAACCTCGGCAAGTATTTAGGAGGGGCCTAGAAAGAACTTTTCACCCCTAGCCGCAGCCCACGATCCTCCCACGGGAACTGCCAATGGACCGCAGCCCGGCCGACCCGCGGAGGGACGGCCAGCCACGCCCGGATGCGCAGCGGCCGGGGTCCAGACCCGTCGGCCCGTGGGCCACACGCCCTGCTGGAGCCGCCCGGGCGCGGGAACCCGAACGAGGCGCGGGGGCAAGGTGCGGCCGGGCCTCACCTCCACGGCTTGGCCCAGCTCCAGGTCGAAGCCCACCACACACACGCAGTGCAACCAGGCCGAGAAGCCGTCCCAGCGCAGCAGGCCCCGGCCGCGGCCCTCATCTTCTTCATCGTCCTCCGGCGCGCCTCCCGACGCCAGCACGGCCGGCGCCCCGCGCTCCTCGGCCGCAGCCACGGCCTCGTCCAACGGCCCGCGGGAGCTGGGCCCCGAGGCTGCCAAGCCCCGCAGAGCCATCCGCCGCCCCCTTGCTGTTCGCGCCGCCTCCACTGCGGACCGCGCAGCAGAGCGCGCCCAGCCCCGCGCAGGCGCAGCCGCCGCTGCCGCAGCGGCGGAGGACGGGCTCGGCCGGGGCGGGGCCATGGCCCACGTGACCCTGGGAGCTGGGCTCGGAGCTGGTTCTCCCTTGCCACCGCGCAGACGTGGAGTCGTAGTGCTTAAGCTGGAATTGTGAATACCGCCCTGGCATTCTTGCCTTAAAGCTCTTCAAGAGTAGTTTATGAATCCTGACACTCTTCTTCGCAGTTCAACGATCTGGGGAGGAATTATGCTTGGTAGGACAAGGTTCATAACTATAAGGTATTATTAAAATTATTACACATAATGATTACGGTGGCTAACATTTACTGAACACTTACTCTGTGCCAGTTGATGTGCCAGCAAGTACTTTACAAACATTACTCCATTGAATCTTTACATCATGACTAGTAGGTAGACTTCATTATTTATTTCTTTTCACGAATAAGGAAATTGAGATTCTGAGAAGTTACATGACTAGACCAGCAAGTATTACTACAACTCAAATGCCGGCTTTCAGTTCGCTCTCTGCTCTCTCGCCTCCTGATTAAGAGATCTGTTCCCTTCACTTAACTGTTCCCTTCCACCAAGGTCCCACCCACCTTTCTTGGCCTGGTTGCCTGTGACTCATTCAACACTCACACAACATCTGCAGTGCTTTCTGAAACACCAGGTTGGCCTCCACAGCAACCTGTGGATCACTCTCTCTTAGCAAGGGTCTAGTCTCAGGCAGCTTTATTGTTGTTTAGATTTTATTTTTAAGTAATCTCTACACTGGACATGGGGCTCAAACTCACAACCCTGAGATCAAGAGTTGCATGCTTTAGGGACTGAGCCAGCCAGGCACCCCAAGCCGCTTTGCATCCCGTGCCAAGAAGGCACTTGATCTATTGAATTATTACTGATTATTGGCCCAGTAGGATACTACTGATTAGGATTTATTCAGCACCCTGAGTATAAACAGCATGGTGAAAGTAAATAGGAAGCACACAACAATACTCTAATAGAAAAATGAGTAAAAGACAATGGATAATAACTCACAACAAACATTTTTAAAAAACAACAACACGGTTTTCATGCTTTTACACACATTATCTCATCTGATCCTCCTAGCAACCCAAAAAGGCAGGTCTTATTATTATTCCCATTTTTCCGGTAAGGATTCTGAGGCTCCGTGAGATGATAATGATGTCACAGCCAATAATAGGTGGCAGAACAAAGATTTAAACCCAGATCTCTGACTCAGCCAAAGCTCCTAAGCATTTTGCTGCACTACCCAGTCAAATCTACCCTAGTTGACAAACATTGTTCTGTATACATTCTTATGATTTTTATTTGGAGTGTTAGCATCAATACTTCAAGGAAAGGGTCAATTATCATCAGACATCAATAGTGATGTTTGCTAAAGACTATTTTTAGGAAGTAAGATGAACTAGGGACAGCATTCAAGTTAAAAGCCAAATTTGTGGCCAAATCAATCTGCCCTCCTACTCTAGAGAACCACTGTAGTTAAGAGAGAAAAACAATGTTCTGCATTTAAGTAAGTCTTTAAACCCACTATTAGGAAAGCACAATAGCCTTTATTATTAAAAACAGAATTACGAAGAGCACTGGACTAGCAGTCAGAAGTTCTGGATTCTAGTGCCAGCTCCACCCATGATCATGGTAGGCACGCTGCTCTAAGACTCAGTTTCTGCATTGATGAAATAAGAATGATCAGTCCCAGCCTACTCACCTCACTGATTGTGGGGAAGAGCCAAGCTATCTCAACGCACACATTTTACTGGGTGCTACCACATTATTAATGATTAATAAGCTCTAAACACCAGTTGTTCCACAGGGCTGGTTCTTTGACATGTGGACACAGGCTGCCATTCCCTGAAGTTCTGCTTCATAATTTGAATTAAAAGTAACTGCAAAATATAGTATCCTGAAAACAACATACTAAGAAGACTGTAAGTTTGATGAGAAAGAAAGCACACCAGGGCTCTAAAGAATCTTAAAGGTAGAAAAAATAATCATTTGGTTAGCTTTGGAAAAAACTAACCAACACTACAAAACTTTTTTTCTTTACCTTTTTTTTTTTAATATTTATATATTTTTGAGAGAGAGAGGCAGAGCACAAATGGGGGAGGGGCAGAGAGAGAGGGAGACACCAAACTGGAAGCAGTCTTCAGGCTCTGTGCTGACAGCTCAGAGCCCCCAACATGGGGCTCAAACTCACAAATGGAGAGATCATGACCTGAGCCAAAGCTGTATGCTTAACTGACTGAGCCACCCAGGCGCCCCTAACAAACACTACTAAATTTTTTTTCACAAAATCCACAACCACTAGGAAAACAGAATGTTCCTATGGTTTTCTTTTTTTACCCTCATAGCTTTGATTTTTAGCCTTAGCTCCAATTTTAACCTAGTTTCTGTGGCGAATACTTATATGGGTGCTAGGGGAAAAGTACTAATAATACTTCCTTTCTTCTTAAGGTTCTGTCATTAGAACCTTTGAATCTGAAAGGATCTTGGATCAGCTCATCTCTCCAAACTTCTCATCCTATTCATGAATCTTCTGATGTTTGGTCAGCCAGCTGCCATTCCAACACCCCGTATGAAGGTAAAGTATCTTGCAAAGCTGCTATGTTCTGGATGTTTATAAGGGCTAGGAAATTCTTCCTTTTATGGAGACAAGATCAGCCACTTTGTAATATATACCCTTTGGTCTAAGTTGTGCTTGCTGAGATTACACAGAAGTGTTCAACTCTTCTACACAATAGCCCTCCATATATTTGAAAATGGTTATCCCACATCCACATGTCTTCTAGTTTCCAGGGTAAACTACCCCAGTTCCTCCTACTATTCCTCAAAGGATGTAGTTTGTAGGCCATTCATCAACCTGTTTCACAACTGGGGCATACTCCAATTTATCAACATCATTCTTAGAATGTGGTGCCCAGGAGGAAACACCATCCTCCAGGTGTGATCTGACTACTGCCGAGTGTACTCTGGGACTATTACCTTACTTGTCCCAGCCACCAGCCTTCTATTAATGCTGGTTCAGATCACATTTGCTTCTTTTGGCAGCCAGGTCATATCGCTGGCTCAGGTTGCATTCACTGTCAACTAATGTGAGGAGTACATAAGTCAGGGTAGGCTGCTTTAGCCAAGAGTATGACTGTATTCATGGCTCTGCTGCTCTTCTAATATTACCAACAACACTGAGGACAGGATTAAAAACATTCCAAACTTCCCTATTTACCCCAACCAAACTCTTGGCATTTCAGCAATTTTATAGTAAAAAAAAAAAAAAAAAAAAAAAAAAAAGAAGAAGAAGAAGAAGAAGAAGAAAGAAAAAAATTAAAAGAAAGCGTGAGCTTTAGATAATGGTGTAAATTGCAATGCCAAATATCTGGACTTAATTTTACTAAAAGGGAGGGAGCCCAGATGCCCCAGATATCCACCTACGTAGGCAGCTAGAGGACTTCCCTCTTGCTTTTGAGCTAAATACTGCTGCAGCTGCCACAGCATAATTCCACTTGTGGTGGTAAGAAAATACACGGAGAAATACACAGAGGCTCAAGTGCCAGTGTGTTACCGACGGAGAATGGAGTTTATTGCCACACATCTCTGGGAGACAAAATGCTTAACTGCAGGTTTATAAAGGAGAATCCAGGCAAAGAAGACAATGAAATACACTGTTGGGTGCTTCCTAAATAGTATTTATGAAAGCTTAAAAAGAAGATGAAGAGCTTTCGGCTTTTATCTTTACATTCCCAATATCTCTATGATGTCTTGTATATGACAGGCACTCAGTAAATATTTACTGAATGGATGAATGCACTTTAAAAAATCTCTAATTGATCATCTCCTATTTTAGAGTTTTCCTTTCATGGTCAGTTGTAGGAACACATGAAAAGTTAATATGAAAATGTTTCTTTTTTTAATTTATTTCATATATTTGCTTTGAGAGAGAGAATGAGCTGGAGAGGGGCAGAAAGAGAGACAGAGAGAGAATCCCAAGCAGGCTCCACACTGCCAGCATGGAGCCCACTGCGGGGCTTAAACTCACGAACTGCAAGATCATGACCTGAGCCTGAATCTAGAGTTGGACGCTTAACTGCCTGAGCCACGCAGGTGCCCCAATATAAAAATGTTTTTTTAAATGTGGCTTCCTCTTAGTTTATGAGAAGCAAAGATAGTAACACCTCACTTATTTGAAAATTTACTTTTCCAACTGCCTGACCCAGTTTGTACCAGGAGACAGGTTCAGAGGCCTATTAGCAGTCAACATGCAAATCAGAAAAGGTAACCCGTAAATTTCATGCTCTTTAATCAGAGGTGTGAGGCCTTCACTTGCAAATTATTTTGTCTAAATTCACACATAATTCTAAAGATATGCTTGTCTGGCTTCCCAGGCAGGGTAAGCAGCAAATAAGGAAAGTGGGGAGGCTTGAGGCTGAGCATGAAAAGAACAGAAAACAAAAGGCTGCAGGTTAATAGAACGGAAGGAAAAGGAAAAAAGGAATCAGAGAACAGAGGAGTTCAGAAGGACATAGTGAACTGTTAATAGTGGTTGCCTCATGGGGAATAGGAAAGGTGGGAAATAGAAGCACTGGTGAATAGAAATGGGGAACTTTGCTTTCTATTTTACACAAGTCTGTATTGTTTTAGTTATTGAGAGAGAGCATATATTGCTTTGTAACTAAACATTAAGAAATAACAAGAGTGTAATAAGAGTTGCTTACAATAGTGAAAAAATGGAAACCACCTAAATGTCCAACAATAGGGGATTGACTGAAAAATATCCTATATCCAGTCAACAGACTATTATACAGTCATTTAAAATGTCATAGAAGAATATTTTGTAGCATAAAGATGTTCAACATACATATTTTAAGTAAAAAAGTAGATCACAAAATAACATATAGTGAATAATCCTGTTTTGATGGACTATATGCAAAAAAAAAAAAAGGCACTAGGGATGATACGAAATATCTTGATGTAGAAATTTTTTGTTTGGAATTAAACATTTTATTCTTCATCTGTGTAATATCTATATAACTAAAAGCTATTCTTTTAAGTTTATTTATTTTGAGAGACAGAGAGAGAGCGTGTTCACATGAGCATGCACATGGGGGAGGGGCAGAGAGAGAGAGAGAGAGAGAGAGAGAGAGAGAGAGAATCCTAAGCAGGCTCTGTGCTGTCAGCTCAGAGCCAGACATGGGGCTCAAACCAATGAACTGTGAGATCATGACCTGAGCCAAAACAAAGAGTCAGCTGCTTAACCAACTGAGCCATCCACACACCCCTAAATGCTTTTTTTTAAATATGTATGATGAGAAATCAGCTAAAATACAAGGGAAAAAAATTAAATTACAATGTTTTCACTTATATCTTTGTGGCAGAAACTGCTATGCCACTGTGATGATTAATTGTATGTGTTAAACTTGACTGGGCGATGAATGTCCAGATATTTGGTTAAATATTATTCTGGGTGTGTCTATGAGGGTGTTTCTAGATGAGATTAACATTTCAAGTGGTAGACTTGAGTAAAGCAGAGTGCCCTTCCCAGTATGGGTGGGCCTCATCCAATCCCTTAACAGGCTGAGTAGGGAAGAATTTGCTCTCTGCATCACTGTCTTTGACTTGGGACATCAGTCTTCTCTTGCCTTCTGACTCAGACTGAAATTGGAACTTATAGCATCAACTCTCCTGGTGCTTAGGTCTTTGACTAGGATAGAAACTATACCACTGACTTTCCTGGGTCTCCAGCTTGCCACTGCAGATGTTGGGACTTCTCAGCCTACACAACCACACAAGCCAATCCTATATAATAAATACACCCCCTCCCCGCCTCCCACCCCATCCACCCATCCAGTATAATTCTCCATCTTACTGGTTCTGTTTCTCTGGAGCCTAATACAGACTTTGGTACTGAGAGTGGAATGCTACTATAACAAATACCTAAAAATATGGAATGGCTTTGGAACCGAATACTGGAGAAGAAGCTTCTGTCTTTTTAGAGAATACATAAATAATCATCAAAAGACTGTTAATAAAATATGCATGGTAAAGGCCATTCTGGTGACATCTCAGAAGGAAATGAGGAACATGATTTTGGACAATGAAGGAAGGTGATCCTTCTTATAAAATGACAAGCTAACTTGGCTGAACTATATTTTTAGTGTTTTGTGGAAGGTAAAACTTGCAAGCTATGAATTGGATAGTTACTGAGGAGATTTCTGAGCAAAGTATTTAAGGGGATGTTTGGTTCCTCCTAACTGCTTACAGTAAAATCCAAGATAGAAATGAGTCAAAGAAGGAATTATTAAGCAAAAATTAACCAGAAAATTGTCAGCCTATTCATAATGAAAAAATAAAAAGAGAGAGAGAGAGAGAAAGATTGGTCTGAAGAGAACACTAGGATGTGGCCAAACAACCGTTTGATGAGGAGATTAGCATGGATGTGAATCACAGAACTAATAGCCACCCCAACACAAAATGTAGGAAGGCTGTCAGACTTCTTAGATCCCACAGGGCTAGACCATGGAGCTATGCAGGTGCGAACTTGCGCTATTCTTCAAGACAAAGGAAGAATAACCACAGAGGTGATTCAGAGGTCATCAGGGCTGTCTCCTCAGTTCAGTGTGTGTGTGTTGTTGGGGGTGGCGGGTGTGGGAGTAATAGCTGTTGTTTCCGTTCATTGTGCCAGACAGCAGCCACCTGGAGCCTGGGCGCCAGGGCCACCCAGAACTTAGGGAGTGTGACCCCCCACCTGGCAAAGCTGCAGAAGCAGGACTACCACCTCACTGAGTCCAAAAGCAGAGCATCCAACAAAAAAAAGTATTATTCTCAAGCCTCAAGATCTAATGTTATCTGCCTTACTGGCTTTCCAAAGTACTTGGTATCTGACACCCTTTTCTTCCTTCCAATTTCTCTCTTTTAGAATGGGAATGCTTATCCTATGCCTGTCCCACTGTCATATTTTGGAAGCATTATAACTTATCTGGTTTTGTATGTTGACAGCTAGAGAGGAAGAGGAATTTTACCTCAAGATGAATCATATCTCACCCATATCTAATTTAGATGATATGTAAATGCATCTTTGAAGTTTAGACTTTAGGATTGATGCTAGAATAAGTTATGACCTTGGGGACTATTAAGATTGAATAAGCAGATTTTGCACGCAAGAAGAACATGAATTTGGGGGCACGGCTGAGGGTAGAATATTATGGGCTGAATGTGTGTCCCCAAAATTCATATATTGAAGCTCTAATTACCAGTGTAATGGTATTTGGAGCTGGAAGATAATTAGGTTTAGAAGAGGTCATGATGCAGGGGCCCCATGATTTGATAAGTGTCCTTATAAGAAGAGACCAGAGCTCTCTCTCTGCCACGTGAGAACCCAACAAGAAGGGGGGCATGTACACGCCCTGAAGGGAGCCCTCACCAAGGAACTAAATCATTCAGCATCTTGATCTTGGACTTCTCAGCATCCAGTACTGTGAGAAGTAAAAAACTACTGTTTAAGCCACCCAGGCTATGGTATTTTGTTATAGCAGCCCAAGGTGACTAACATAGCTATCCAATATCCATTATCCCCCTTTTCGTTAGTAATGTGGCCTGTTTTAATTTGGGGTGGCACTGAACACAAGTCAAATGCTGTATTTCTCAGCCTCCATAGAAAAATATATGTGACCATGTGATGAATAAAATGTTGCAAAAGTGGTCATTCATTGGAACATCTGGCTATACTCTTTAAAAAGCACGCAGAAAAAAGTAAATAAACACAGCAAGCAGTTCTTGCCCTTTTGTACTCTTTACCTTCCTCCTCCTGCCAACCTAGATATAAAGGTCAAAATTCCAGCAGCCATTTTGGGACCGTGAAGAAAATATCAAGAGACTTGTATCCATAAGGAACGAAACCAATGCCAGCAATAACCTACCTCTGGACTTCTTAAAAATTAACCCTTATCCATTTAAGCCTCTGTAGTTAGAACTATCACTTGCAACTAAATGTAATTAATAACTGACATGAGTCAGAGTTTACATTAAAACTATTACAATGTACAATTACATCAGAAAACTCAAATGGTAGGCAGAAGTTAGAACAAATTTGTACTTAGAGTTCACTTCTCAGTTAATTACTTTTATACAAAAACAGATCGAAAAAATAGTTTTGTTTTGCAGAACTAGGATTTGGTTTTTGTTAGCTTTTTTTTTTTTTTCTGGATTCCCACTGCTCTTATTTGCCCATCATCCATTGTATCTTCTTCTGCCTAAGAGTCCTCAGTTTTTCAACAGGAAGTCACCCTCCCATCATTCTCAATCCATGAGATTCAGGAGGAGGTAAATGCTATCTCTGAACTCCAGTGTGGGCACCTAACCAAGTCCTAGCCAGTCAGTGTATTCCATATACCTAGAACAATGATGGGTACGGATACATCCTCAGCATGACCCAATCAAAGAGTGCAACTTAACTCTGGAAGTCATTTGAACTATTCTGAAAGAGGCACTGTCCTAACATCAGGATTGCAGAGAGGATAGAATGTAAGCTTGGAGCTCTTTGCAGCCTTATCACTATAAAGGAAGAGCTAGACCCAGAATGGAGCCAACAGAGAAAAAAACAAGAAATGCAAAGAGTAAGATTAAGTCCTAATGACATCATTCAGTACTGGATTCAGCCAAGTCTGAACTTTTCAGATACATGAGTCAAATATACTTTCTTTTTTGGTTGAACCAGTTTGAGCTAGATCTTCTGACATTTGCAACTATGAGAGTCCTGACTAATATAGTTACACATGATAAATAATCCAGATTCATCATATTAGCCTTTTACCATATCAAGTGCTCATGGGAAATCTTCCCTGAGAGTTTATTTACCAAAAAAGCAGTATTATAGAATACTAATATAATGCATTGCTTATAGGTCTTTATATTATAAAATAATCCACAAATTATTTTTAATTCGAAAAAAATATTATCATTAGTATGATATAGTCATTATACCTAGCCAAAGGATATTTATCTCACTAAAAAGTAAAAAAAAAAAAAAAAAAGAAAAAGAAAAAGAAAAAGAAAAAGAAAAGAAAAGAAAGAATTATCATTGGCAAGTGACCTTCAGAACAAAAAAAGAAAACTCATTCTCCCTTCCTTCTTCAAATATTTATTTAATTTATGAAACTTATAGTGCTGAATTGTAAGGGATAGCAAACTGAATGTGATTTCTAGGACCTTATAATTTAGCAGAGCAGACAAAACATTAATGCTAATAACAGTTATATACAACATGCTCTGAAAATTAGAGAATATTAAGAAATAATATCTAGGGAGGTAAAAAAAAAAATTTGTAATATTATTATAGCCGCTAGAGTTCTTAGAGATCCAAGAATTCTTTCAACACATGGTTGAGGAAACTGAAACTCAAAGAGCCAGTGACTTAGTTCCCATGGCAAAATCCCTCTAGAAGCCAGACCTCCTCAGACACAGTCCAACATTCTTTCTTACCACCCCACCCTACCTCTGTTAGGAGAACAGCAAAACACCAAGAAGTTTCTCCAACTGTAATTTTTCTTCTGTTTAACTTAAAATGGAGAATCTTAAAGACCACACTAAAATAAGTTTGACTCTCTTTTTATCATTTACAGAGGCAAAATAGTAAAGCTGTGCCTCAGTTATCAGAGATTGCCTTCAATTTCTGTAATGGTTTTTGTCCCATTGACTTTTGTTTTTTATTAGACTAACCTTGAATGTGTAGCATCCCTGCCTGGAAAAAAATCCCAAACAGCTTGTTTTGAACAAGCTAGACAAGATAATGGAGTCTGATAGCCCAAACTAAAAGAGTTAGCTAAGTTAAACTTAATACAGAAAGTCTTCCTGGCTGATTTCCCAACGAGGCAGTGCCAGCCTGCAGAAAATACTAGAACACTGCAAATTCTAATTCTGTTGTGAGTAAGACTTGTGTCTAAGGAAATAAAGGAAATGCAATGATTCCAAACTGGTACTGCTGTTCCTAGATGCCTTGATGTTAAGCATTTACAAAGACTAGTTCTCATTAGAAATAATTGCTATGAAGAGCACCTGGGTGGCTGAGTCAGTTAAGCATCTGACTCTTGATTTCAGCTTAGGTCATGATCTCCTGGTTCGTGAGATTGAGTGTCAGGCTCTGTGCTGACAGCACAGATAAATAAATAAATAAACATTGTAAAAAAAAAGAAAGAAAGAATTGCTATGAAGTATGTATTTTTGCAGTGTCACTGAGGTGGGAACCCCCATGAATAATCTGAGAAAGTGGATTAAAAATCTTGTTACAAAGAAGAACAAAGTCAGAGGGCACACTTTCTGATTACAAACCTTGCTGTAAAGCTATAGTTACATCAACAGTATAGTACTGACTTAAGGACAGACATGTAGACCAATGGAATAGAATAGAGAGCCTTGAAATAAACTGTTGGGTGTATGGTCAAGTGATTTTTCCATGTGGAAAGAATGGTCTTTTCGACAAATGGTGCTTGAAAAATTGGATACCCATGTGCAAAAAGATGACGTTGTACCCTTATACCATATACAAAAATACAGCTGACCCTTGAACAACACAGGCTTGAGCTGCATGGGTCCATTTATGTGTGGATTTTTTTTTTATAAATACAGTACACTACTATAAATGTATTTTCCTTAAGATTTTATTAATAACATTTTCTTTAGCTTATTTTATTGTAAGAATACAGTATATAATGCATGTAACATACAAAATATGTGTTAACTGTTTATGTTATTTGTAAAGCTTCTGGTCAATAGTAGGCTATTAGTAGTTAAGTTTTGGGGGAGTCAAAAGTTACATGTGGATTTTCAACTGTGCCAGGGACTGGTGCTCCTAACCCCTGTGTTGTTCAAAAGCCAACTGTAATTCAAGATGAATCAAAGACTTAAGCATAAGAGCTAAACCCTATAAAGCTCTTAGAAGAAAACACAAGAAAAAGGCTTCATGACATTGCATTTGGCAATGATTTTTTTGATATGACATCAAAAGCACAGGCAACAGGGGCGCCTGGGTGGCGCAGTCGGTTAAGCGTCCGACTTCAGCCAGGTCACGATCTCATGGTCCGTGAGTTTGAGCCCCGCGTCAGGCTCTGGGCTGATGGCTCAGAGCCTGGAGCCTGTTTCCGATTCTGTGTCTCCCTCTCTCTCTGTCCCTCCCCCGTTCATGCTCTGTCTCTCTCTGTCCTAAAAATCAATAAACGTTGAAAAAAAAAAAAATTAAAAAAAAAAAAAAAAAGCACAGGCAACAAAAGAAAAAAATAAGTAAATTGGGCTTCATCAAAATTGAGAACTTTTGCGCATCAAAGGACACCATCTACAGAGTGAAAAGGCAACCTACAGAATGAGAGATGTTTGCAAATAATTTACCTGATGCGAGATTAATATCTAAGAATAAATATATGAAGAAGAACTCCCACAACTTGAACAATGACAAAAAACAACACAATTCAAAAATGCACCAAGGACTTGAATAGACATTTCTCCAAATAAGATGTACAGATGGCCAATAAGCACATGAAAAGATGCTCAAAAACATCTTTTTTAGGGGAATTTCTATACTCTTTTCTACAGCAGCTATAGAATTAGGGGAATGCAAATAAAAAACAGTGAGAAACCACTTCACACTCATTAGGATAGCTATTATGAAAAACAAACAAAACCCAGAAAATAACAAGTGTTAGTTTTGGAATCCTTGTATGGTGCTAGTGGGAATGTAAAATGATACAGCCACAGTAGAAATATATAGAAATTCCTCAAAAAAATTAAACATAGCATTACCAGATAACCCAGCAGCCCCATTTCTGGATATACACTCAAAAGAATTGAAAGCAGGACTCAAACAAATATTTGTCCTTCAGTATTCATAGCAGCATTATTCACAATAGCCAAAATGTGGAAGCAACCCAAAAGTCCATCTATATGTGGATATGCAAAATGTGTTTATACACACACACACACTGAAATATTATTCAGCCTTAAAAGAATAAAATTCTGGGACATGTTACAGCATAGATGAACCTTGAAGATATTATGCTAAGTGAAATTAAGCTAGACACAAAAAGCAATGATTGTATGATTTCACTTAATATGAGGTACCTAGATTCATGGGGTCACAAAGTAGAGGCTGGGAGAAGGAGGGAACAAGGAAGTTGTTCAGTGGGCACAAAGTTTCAGTTTGGGATGACGAAAAAGTTCTAGACATAGATAGGAATAGGTTGCACAACAACGTGAATGGACTTAACGGCACTGAACTGTATGCTTAAAAATGGTTAAAAGGGTAAGGTTTATGTTATGTGTATTTTACCACAATAAAAGAAATTAGGGCTTTAGGCATATAAGTACATGAAGATAATTTTTAAGAGCCAGACTTGCTGATTTGTAGAATTTTTTTTTTTTTTTGGTCAAACATTAATATGTTCTTTGGAGTTTCATTCATTCATTTTCAGCATGAGCTTTGACGTTCCACTTATAAATATTCATTGACACCTTGCTGAGGTTACAAAAATGAGCAAAACAGGCATTGTTACAGCCATAGCAAGCTTACAGTTTATTGGGGAAAATGGGTTCAAGCAAATAATTAAAATAATGATGAATTATGTTAAGTGTGAAGAAGTAAATATCATAGTAAGAAGCAGATTAACAGGAGCAGGGAAGACTTACTTTAGATGGATCTGGTAGATAGTGTATTTGCCTGCTAGTGCTGAGTAATATAATGAAAGTAAGCATGTGGTCTTTGTCCCGAGTTCCTGGCACACTGCTCCTAAAACCCTTGGAATCTCTGGAGAGATAAGAGGATCTTTTGTGTGCTAATGAGATGACTGGTGGCTGGGGTCCCTAGATAGCTTCAGGATGGGGGCTGGTTGCCAGAAGGAAGGAGGCATGATTACAGGGTTGAACTTTCAGTCCCACTCCATGACCTCCCAGAGAGAAGAATATTGGGTTAACTACCAATGGCCAGTGATCTAATCAATCATGCCTCCATAATGAAACCTCCATAAAAACTCCTACGTTGTGGAATTTGGAGAGTGTCTGAGTTGGTGAACACAAGGAGATAATGAGAGGGTGGTGCACCCAGAGAGAGCATGGAATCTCTACTCTTCCCCTGTACTTTGCCCTAAGCCTCTCTTCCATGTGGCTGTTCCTATGATGTATCTTTTTTTTAATGTTTATTTACTTATTTTGGGAAAGAGACAGAGAGAGTGTGAGCAGGAGAGGAACAGAGAGAGAGAGAGAGAGAATACCAGTCAACCTCTGCATTGACAACATGGAGCTCGATTTCATGAACTGTGAGATCATGACCTGAGCTGCAATTAAGAGTCTGAGGCTTAACCAACGGAGCCACCCAGGTGCCCATGTTGTATCTTTTATAATAAAATGGGAAGAGTAAATAAAGGGTTTCCTTGAGTTCTGTGAACTGTTCTAGCAAATTATTAAACCTGAGGAAAGGGTTGTAGGAACCCCTGATTTATCACCAGTCAGAAGTGCAGGTGTCAGCCTGGGACTTCCAAATGACATCTGAAGACAGGGAAGTCTTATGGGACTGGGCCCTTTAATTTGAGGGATCTGATGCTAACTCTAGGTAGATAGTGTCAAAATTGAATTGTTGAACACACAGTTGATATCTGGAGAGATGGAGAATAGGTTGATGTAAGGAAAAAACCCACACGTTTGGTGTCGAAAGTATTAGTAAAAACAGTTCAAAGGCTGACTTAACAAAATACTATAGACCAGAAGTATCTGGCATCTCTTCTTCCTTTAAGGATACCAAGTATTCCTATAGGACTATGACTCCACACTTGTGACCTCATTTAACCATAATTACCTTTCTAAAGACTCTGCCACCAAAAATAGCCACATTAGGTTTAGGACTTCACCTATGAATATGGCCAGGGGTGTAGGGGACACAATTCAGTCTCTAACAGAAGGGTGATCAGAGAAGGCCTTTCAGAGAAGTTGACATTTCCACTGAGACCTAAAGGCTATAGGAGCCTGTTATGGGATGAGCCAGAGGAAGGTCACTCTACAAAGAAGAAACAGGCAGAGGTATAATGTGCATTTGTTATACTGTTAGAGAATATTGACTTATGATACAGAGGAAAAGAAAAAACGCAGGATAGATGAAACTCATGAGATGTGTTAAATATAGAGAAGTAGCCAGTGGGTAGAACACATGTGTGTTAAATGTGGATAGAGATTAAAGGACCATGAGTAATACTTGAGGGGCACTAAATATACATGAAGCACCTAAGCACTAAATATTCATGACAAATTAAATATATACGAGATATTTAATGTCCAGAATGCACTAAATATACATGAGCACTTAATATTTATGAGGTCATGATCCAGTAACTCATTGGTAATATCTATTCTGGTCCATGTGTCCTCTGCCTAAAACACATAAACCCTTGGCTCAAATAAAACCCATAGCTGTTTAGCAGGTTAACTGGCAAGCTACAGCTATTGGCAAGGTATACTTGGCCCCATGTCTTGCTGGTAGAGCAAATGTATGTCATTGGCCTAGGACACCTTCTGTCTGTGGACTCCCTTGCTTGAACTTCAACTCTGGTTGAAGTTAGCAGAGAAGGCTAATGCAGCAGAGAGATGTAGGACATACAAATATTATGTAATCTAGGATTTAAGTAGCAAGATCTTTCGCTTCTTTTGCACCCTTTCCTAATAATGTGTTAACTTAACCCTGCATCTCTTTTCCGTTGGTTTTCACTGTATTTTAAATAAATAAACTGTGTGACTCAAGCATTTTTTTAAGTTTTTTTTTTAAGTTTATTGTCACTGAAGCATTTTAATTTTATCTGTGAGTACTTCTGTTCTATAATATTTGGGACACCCTGCCTAATAATATAATTGATGTTTACCATTGCTATCAAGGTAATTTCCCATACAACAAAAGGCCTTAAAATGGGAAAAGCTCAGTGTGTTCTAGAACTGCACTGCTCAATATTGTGGCCACTAGCCACATGTGGCTATTTAAATTTAAAATAAGTAAAATAAAATAAAATTTAAAATTCATTTCCTTAGTTACACCAGCCATATTTCAAGTGCTCAATAGCTACATGTAGTCCAACAGCAACTGGACATTGCAGAAGAATATTTCCAGTATCATAGAATGTTCTGTTGGGTGGTAATGTTTTAGAAACTTAGAGGAGGCTAATAAGGTCAGAGGGTGATGATGAGGAAGGTAGCTGGAGATGAATTTGTGGGGGAAGGAGCTGTCAACATCATGCAGGGTCTTATGGATCATGTTAGAACTTGAACTATAGTCTAAGTACAATATACATAATTTGGTTTATATTTTAAGAAGATTCCTTCTGGCTATTGACTAGAGAATGGGTTGGAAGATGTGCAGAAGAGAGTTAGCATAGCTGGCCTGACTGCTATCTTTTGAAAGTATGGCTTACAAATTGGTGTTTAGCTCATGTTTGGCAACTCAGATTTTGGAAGGGTTCTCACCACGCAAATGTATGAATTGCTCACTTTCTCAAACTGAACACCCGCATAAAGTTGAACACCTGCCTTCCTTTGAGGACTCTGGAATTTTGGTACCTGCTAGGCAGAGGATGCCTATATGACTAACCCCCTATAAAATCCTTGGTTACTGAGTTTTAAACAAGCTTCCCTGATTAACATTTCACATGTGTTGTCATAACCCATTGCTAGGGGGAATTAACCACATCCTGTATGACTACAATGGGAGAAGACTCTTAGAAGCTTGGGTCTGGTTTCCCCAGGACTTTGCCCCATGTGCCTTTTCCCATTGGAGATTGCTTTGACTTTTTGCTGTAATAAATTATGGATAGCCATGAGTACACTATACTCTGAGTCCTGTGAGTCTTCCTAGCATATCATTGAATATGGGGGTGCGTAGTCTTAGGGACCCCTAACAAAGAGGAGGCGGAGATAACAATGAAGGGGGAAGACCATTTAAGGAGCAATTTCAATCATCCAACCAGGTGAGACATAATGATGACTTGGACTGGAACAGTGGCAATTAAGATGGAGAGAGACAAATCAAAATTTTCAAAATAGTGTCTTCACTGCAGACATACAGACTTAAAGAGGGAATCCTAGGCTGATATAGTGTTGGGAAATTTGGTCTTTCTCCCAAGTTCCCCACTTCTTTTTGTGTTTTAACTTGGATTCAAGAAGTATGTATATATCTGCCTATAACTTTCAGAGAGTGAAAGCAGCTATATGTAACTCATGCAGGTTTTTCATTATCCATGTGCTCCAAAATTTGTAAGTTTTTCCCTTTAAACAGATTTCATTTCTGTCCCTTCTGTCTCTGCTTTCCCATTGCTGATCTCACCATTGTACCTCTTGATTCCATATTAATGCATCAACTTACGGAATCATTCTTCCTTAATGTTTATTTATTTTTGAGAGAGAGAGAGAGAGAGCAAGAGAGCGGGGGAAGGGGCAGATGGAGACACAGAATCCAAAACAGCCTCCAGGCTCTGAGCTGTCAGCACAGAGCCTGATGCAGGGCTCAAACCCATGAGTGGTGAGATCATGACCTGAGCCTAAGTCAGACACTTAACCGATGGAGCCACCCAGGGGCCCTAGGGAATCAGTCTTAATATCAGGTTCACCCACATAATCTAATCTTCCTTAATCACCAACCCTTCCCTAGTCTCATTACATTAAATTCCTTTATCTCAGTTTTATAACTCCCATAACCTATCCCCACACTATCTGGCTTAACTTCCCATCCAGATCCTCTCTGACACTTGTCCTCCTCTCCTTAGGGCTCCAGTGGCCCAATGTGCTCATTTCTAGTCCAAGGCTTTAGTTAGGCACTTTCTCTATTTTCTCTCTCCTTATCTCTTTCAGTCATAAAGACTTCCCTGATTGGCCCTGCCCCAATTGTACTTCTTAGTCCCTCTCAACCAAAACATTTAGAGTAGGTACCCCGTAATTTAGAATGTATGTATATATCAATTAGGACCTTTTTGTTTGGAAGTGACAGAAAACCCAACTCAGGCGGATTTATTAAACAATAAAAGAAAATTTAGTAATTCATGTCACTTAAGTTTTAGGTATATCTTCCTTTATTGGAGTTCTATCCAAAGATTCCAACAATGTCATCAGGATTTGGTTCTTCTCCATTTTTGGGTTCTACCTCCCATTAAGTTGACTTTATTCTTGAGCTTTATCTATGTAATTTAATCTCATCCCCCAACACACCTCAAACCTCCAACTTCGCATCTTCCCAGGTTCAAGTCCAATGGAAACATAGCATTTCTTCCTGGAAATTTTTAAGCAACTCTTGGAACTCACCTTCTCTGTCTTGAATTGGTCATACCCATCCCAGTACCAACATTGTGGTAAATAGAATTCTGGGTGGTGGCTGGTCAGACCTGGGTCACATGTTCCACCGCCCCGAACTAGAAGAAGAGCCCTATCTGAATCAAGTGGACTCAGAATGAAATAAGGAGCGTTTCTAAAGGAAAGTTAAGATAGGGTTATCAGAAGGGACACTGGGAGGCAAAACCAACAATTATGATCACCATAATTCATGTAATCTTATGAACTGCTTCATAACTTGCAGAAATTTCACCCTTTTTATTTTTCTAAATTGAATTAAATTTGGCACTGGCTAATATTAATGACCAATCTTCATGTGTCCTTCCCCACTTGAACATAATAAATCCTGGAAATTATGGAATTCAGGAAAATTGAACCAAGAGCTTTGGCCTAGGTTCATCATATTAGATAATAGCTTGGAGATATTCACTGCCCTCATTTTCCATTTGTTTTTTGTTTTATTTTGAGAGAGAGAGCAATAGAGAACATGTGAGCAGGGGAGAAGGACAGAGGAGGGGAGAGAGAGGGATAGAGGGAGAGACAATCCCAAACAGGCTCCATGCTCAGCACAGAGCCTGATGCTGCAGGACTCTAAACCCATGACCCTGGGATCATGACCTGAGCCGAAATCAAGAATCGGATGCTCAACCAACTGAGCCATCCAGGTGTCCTCATTTTCCATTTAAATATAAGCAGCTCTACTGAGGTCCTCTACTCTTTCTAGACCACTGGGATTTTTACTGTAGATCCTAAGGCTAAACTGCATAGTGTTGGACATCCATACTCCTCTTCAGTGGTTTTTGCACCTCCCTAGACAGACCTGTATGGTATCAAAACTCACATCTCTATTAGTCATATACTTATATGCTTTCAGAGTAATTGCTACAGTTTTACATAGGTAATATTTTCCTTCCAGGCTAAACTATTTGTTTTCTAATTTATGCTTTTGTGTGCCTCACTTTGCTGAGCATAGAGAACACAGCAAATACTTGTTGATAGGTACAAAGAGGAAAATACATAGTTTTTCCTAAGAGAATTTACAACTGGCCAAGGGGATACAACCCAGAAGAAGAAACCCAGATAAGACCACAAATCAAGGAAGAATAGGAGATTTAGAAAATGAGAAATGGAAGCACTATAGGGACTCTAGGAGTATAAGATTAGATCTTACTGGGGGTTTAGGACAGGTTACATAAAGATAGACTCATTAAAGAATGCTTCTGAAGTCTTGAACCCTTTTGAGAGAGGAAAGAGACTTTTGTTTTTGATTTTCTAATATTTTGAAAGAAGGATTTTTTTAAATCTAAAACAACACTGTTGGAGATGGATGCAGAAGTCTGGAATACAAATTATTCTCTCTGTCTCTCTGTCTCTGTCTCCAGATCCCTCTTCATTAAGATTCAGACTTCATTTAAATTTAATTTGCAAGAGGTGTCATTTTTATTAATTTAATATTTAATATCTATTAATGTGGATTCAATCTGTGTAATTTGATTTCATAATGGTTATGCAACTAGTGCTACCAATCTTTCACCCACTCTTTTCAACTTTCATGTCAGTGGTAGGAGCCCTTGATCTGGTCTGGAGGGATAAGAAGGTAGACCAGCAAACCGCAGGCACTGTTGTAGCATTTGTCTGCCCCTCAACTCCCAGGCCCTGAAGAGTAGTATAGTGTTTAGGTATATAATAACACTAACTGGTGAAAAATATATCTGATATTCCCCTCTTGCTTTTCCCAGACACTTTTCTAATAGAATTGACAATGAAACTAGGTGGCCTAATATAAGATATTGGTGAAGAGGAACACAGTGACTTAAAGCATCAGACACAAGAAAAGCATCCTCTTTTATTATAAGAAAATGCCAAGAAGCAGAGAAATAAACATTAAGTTTTTTAATAGGAATATCTACATCTCATTTGTCTGTGAGTGACTGATAACCAATAAAAAATGAGGGGTGCCTGGGTGGCTCAGTCAGTTGAGTGTCCAACTTTGGCTCAGGTCATGATCTCATGGTTCATGGGTGCAAGCCCTGTGTTGGGCTCTGTGCTGACAGCTCAGAGCCTGGAGCTTGCTTCAGATTCTGTCTCCCTCTCTTTCTGCTCCTCCCCTGTTCACGCTTTGTCTCTCTCTCAAAAATAAATAAATATTTGTAAAAAATGAAATTCTGGAATGCTATTTGCATACTTTTGAAAAAAGAGGTACCAGAATAACATTTGTGTGCGCTCTTTTACAAAATAGTACTAACAATAGGGTCATTACTGTATTTCAAATAACCCACTACAGGACTGGATAAGAGAGTGGGGTCAAAGCTGGAAAGATAATTTAGTATGGAGAAGGGGGAGCTAGTATATTCAGAAACTGCTTTTGTTTCTGCCACCAGAGTTCTCTAATTGTTCTTTGATGGTTATTATGTATCAGATGTTAGATGAAAAAGTGGTTTGCACTTCCCTTAAAGAGTCCCTTAAAGATGGGGGCAGGAATCTGCATTTTTAACAAACCCTGTAGGATTCAAATGTAGGTGATCTGAGGATTGTACCTTGAGAAACACTGCACATTCAGAGCATTCAGTGCTTCAAATTTCTATGCAGAAAGTAAAGTGTAGAAAGCTCTCTAGTTGGAGAGAGTGGTTAGGGGGACTCATCCAGAAAGTTTGTTTAGAAGACAAACACCCTGGGGACACCTAGGTGGCTCAGACTGTTAAGTGATTCTTGATTTTGGTGCAGGTCATGATCTCATGGCTTGATTCATGAAATTGAGCCCTGAGTCAGGATCTGCACTGACAGCTGGAACCTGCTTGGGATTCTTTTTCTCCCTATCTCTCTGCCTCTCCCCCACCTGCATGCTTGTTCTCTCTCTCTCTCTCTTTCTCTCTCTCAAAATAAATAAATAGACTTCAAAAAAAAAAAAAAAGAAAGAAAGAAAAAGAAAACAGACACCTTGTATGTTTATTTAAGATGATGGGGGGCTCTTGAGGGACACTGGTACAGGCGTTGGTTAAGAAATGCTTAAGAAGAGCGCTTCTTAAACTTCAATGTGCACACAAATCACCAGGGATCTTATTAAAATGTGGATTCTAATTCAATGGGACTGGGTGGGTCCTGAGGATTCTGTATGTCTAACAAGCTCCCAGGTGATGCCAATGCTGGTGGTCCCAGGACCGCCCTTTGGTAAGATTTTAACTGAAAGTGGGGTTATGTAATGGAGAGAGGCATGGTCAGAAATTGTATGCAAAGTGAAAAACTAAGACATGAAACATAGCCAAGGTCTGAAGAAGACTTAATAACCAAAGGTTAAACAAATCAGAATCAGGAAAGAGGAGGTAGCTGGTTAATTCAGACAGGCTAAGAGTGAATCACCAAGGTTTTTTTTTTCTCCTACACGGAGCATGTTTAATGTGTACACGAAAAAAGGGTGGTCACAGATAGGGTCACAGACCAGGTCTAATCAGCCTATACCCAAAAAAATCCAGCCAAGTTTCTTAAAGAAACTTCATTGTTCTCTCTGATTAAAAAACCCACCTCCCACAAGCTAGAAAATGCAACTTTGCAACACAGGATAACTGATCATCACCACAGAAGTTTCAAAAACCAAGATCGCATATCTTTCTTTGCTGAAAATCTTGGATGGTTTCCCCTGTTAGGGACAAATCTAGGCTTCTGAGCTCTTAGTTCAGTTTCTTCCACTTCCTTTAAAAAAAAAAAGAATTTAATGTTTATTCATTTTTGAGAGAGAGAGAGAGACAGAGGGTGAGTGGGGGAGGGGCAGAGAGAAAGGGAGACACAGAATCTGAAGCAGGCTCCAGGCTCTGAGCTGTCAGCACAGAGCCTGACACGGAGCTCGAACTCACAGACCAGGAGATCATGACCTGAGCCAAAGTCGGATGCTTAACCGACTGAGTCACCCAGGTGCCCCTAATTTCTTCCACTTCTGCCCTAGCCCTGCATTTCCAGCCCTATATCTCACCAATATCCAGTTTTCTCCAGGGTATTTCCTACTTGTAGGCCTCTGCTCTAGTCAGTTTTTTGTTTGTTTTTGTTTTTGTTTTTTTGCTGGAATGCCTTTTTTCTAATATATTATTCAAAGCTTTGTTTAAACATAATGATGATGATTATGTTTAACAATCTCTATTTGTCTGCTCTGTACTGTTTGGTAGGCACTACATTATCAGAATGAATTCCTACTATGACTCTGAAAGGTAATGATGATTATGATTGTCCATTCATTCACTCAGCAAATATTTATTGTGCCCCTGAGGTGTTCCAGGAACTTAAAACTAAATAGACAACTCCCTTCCTTCAACAGGTTTACATTGCAGTTTAAGAGACAGATAATAGACACAGTGATAAACGCTATGGGGGAAAAAAAAATGAAGCAGAGTATGGGGATACTGGTAAAGGGAATGATTTGAGCCTGAATAACAACAACTGCTACCCTAAAGGATTACTGGAGGCAGAGAAAAAAATAAATGCAAAAGGTCTGCTTGACATGTTTTGGCAAGGAGAGGGTGACTGAAGAAGAGGATGGTTGGAGTTGAGAAGAGGTGGGGCTAAATCCTTAGGAGGGCCTTATAAGGTAAGGCCTCTCCCTCTAAGTTAGATGTGAAGCCAGGGGTCCTTTTTAAAGGAGTTAGGAGTGATTGCCTTGACAATTGATTATAGGGGAACAAGAGCAGAGTCGGAGATGTGTTAGGAGTCTGCTGCAAAGATCCAGGTGAGACATGATGGAGGCATGGCCCAAGTTAGAAGCAGTGGAGTCAGGGAGTAGTGGTCAGATTCTGCATCTATTTAGAAGGTTCAGGAGGCAGGATGTAGGCGGCAGTGAGAGAATGAGAATAGCTAAAGACAGCTGAGTGTTTTGGCCTCTACAATTAGTGGGATGGAGTTGCTATTTGTTGTTATCTTATAGATAAAGAATTTGAGGTTTAAGATGGTGTCATAACTCCTCCAAAGTCAACTGTCTAGTTGTCTGTTACAGGTTTATCTGGAAAGATTGAGTAGTAGTTTGCCTTTTTCCCATCTCCTCAAGAAATAGCCTTCTTATGTAAAGACAGCACTGAATCCAGGAAGAGTTTGTGGGATTTTAGGACTTCCAGATGTCTCCCTCTCCCAGAGCATCCAGCAAAGGACAGTTCCTAGGCTGGGATGGCTGCAGGATGCTTGCAAAACAGGTTACTAAGCACTAAGACCCTAAGTGCCATAAGAGTGCTGGGCTGTTTTGCTCCCCAGAATGGAGAAGACCTCTGGGGTCTTCTGAGGACTGTCTCTGGCCAGACAAAGGAGAATCAATAGCATAACCGCAATTCAGAGTCTCAGGACCACTCAAACCCTAGAGGTTTTGTACAGTTCACTGCAATGGGTAAGAGTCCCAGAAATAATTCTTGCCCACATCAATGAGTGGGAGCTCTGAGCCACATTTTATTTGAAGGAAGGGAAAGAAGGAGGGAAGGAAGAAAGGAAGGAAGGAAGGAAGGAAAGCTTGGGAATGCAAACTGGTGCAGCCACTCTGGAAAACAGTATGGAGGTTCCTCAAAAAATTAAAAATAGAACTACCCTATGACCCAGCAATTGCACTACTAGGTATTTATCCAAGGGATACAGGTATACTGTTTTGAAGGAGCACATGCACCCCCATGTTTATAGCAGCGCTATCAACAATAGCCAAGTATGGAAAGAGCCATATGTCCATTGATGGATGAATGGATAAAGTATCTCACATCTTCTTTATGTGATTAAAGAATGTATATGTATATATATATATACATACAATGGAGTATTACTTGGCAATCAAAAAGGATGAAATCTTGCCATTTGTAACCATGTGGATGGAACTAGAGAGTATTATGCTAAGTGAAACTAGTCGGATTAAGACAAATACATGATTTCACTTATATGAGGACCTTAAGATAGTAAACAGATGAACATAAGGGAAGGGAAGCAAAAATAATATCAAACAGGGAGGGGGACAAAACATAAGAGGCTCTTAAATATGGAGAACAAACAGAGGGTTACTGGAGGGGTTGTGGAAGGGGGGATGGGTTAAATGGGCAAGGGGCGTTAAGGAATCTACTCCTGAAATCATTGTTGCACCATGTGCTAATTAACTTGGATGTAAATTAAAAAATAAAGAAATAATTTTTAAAAAAAGAAAGAAAGAAAGCTGATAGCAGTGTTCATTATGGCATTGCTAATTAAAGGAAAACCTTGGGAACAAACTAAATGTTCAACAATGTGGGAATAACTGATTAAATTATGGTATTTATATAGAGTATAATACTATGTATCTGTTTAGAAAGCTGGAGCAGATCTGTATTTACAGATATGGAAAGGTGTCCACAATGTGTTACAGAATGAAAGGATCAATTTACAGAACAGAATGTAGAGTGTGATTCTGTGCAAGTGAAACCATGTGCGTATGTATGCATATACAAATATATATGTGAAGAGACGGTTGGAAGCAAGTTCACAAAATGTTAATAATGCTTATCTGTGGCTAGTGAGGTTTATGTAATTTAACTTATTTCCTGCTTTTCTGGATTAACTGAATTTTTTAAATGAGCATGTCTCAATTATATAATCAGAAAAAAACATTTTCATCTTAGGAAGAACATCTATTAGAATTTTGCAATTTTGTCTTTAATTGTGCTATAAAACAGTTTTATCTAAAGCTAAATTTAAAATATTAGACATTTGTGCCTTAGAAAATTTTTATTAAGCCTCCATTTTTATCAATTAAATGTTGAAACATTAGATACATTAAGTGGTGTCTCTTTATGCTAACCGCTAAGCACTTTGGTAAAAACACTCAGCTCCATTTACTAATTTTTAGCATTACTTTCCTTGGGCTTTCTTCCTAACAAAAATTAAGTGGTTATTTTTTTTAAACCACAGTTATTTCCACCAATAATATGACGTGAATTCCACTGATATTCATTTTTTTACTGAGGCAGAAATAGTTTTGAAACAACCAAAGAAAAAAGTACTGTTCAAAGGCTGAGATTTTAGCACATTTTTCACAATAATTCTTTCTTTCCAGTTGATTACAAGACTATATGATCTGCAAGTTACTTTTTCTATAATCATTAAAATGCTAATGCTATGGACACTACATTTATCTTTATGATATTTCTAAATACATGGTTCTTGGATAAGTAGATGAGGTCAAATCAGGTGATAGGTTAAATTCCAACTCTTGGAGTGTTAGGTTCAAGACCATTATTAGGTATTAAAGATGAAAATCACCAAATTAGTTGAAAGACAATTTCAAAGAATTATAAGGCCATTGACAATGACATCAAGACCTGTACCATGCCTGGAAAATACTGAATAAAGGAAATCAAGCTAGACTTGTTTTATATTCAAGAAAAGGAGACATCTTATTTTCTTTTGTTCACTAAAAAGTAGGAATGGGAAAAAGAGAAAAAGAAAAATGAGGTAGAAGATCATGAAACTACAAATTTGCTGGAAAATAGGCAAAGTAAACAGAAGCATAATTAAATTTGAAAAAAGTAGATCAGTGATAATAGAAATGGGGCATAGACCATAAGATGTTAGAGGTGATGAAACAAGTAGATCTAAATAAAAAGGAAACTTATTTGGATGGGTGAATAATAATTTATTAGACTTTGCCCTATCCTTCATTTCTATATCTAATCAGTCACCAGGTTCTGCTGATGCTTGAATTCCCAGCAAAACTGGTAGATATTAAAAAATGGTCTTCAAGTGGCACCTGGCTTGCTCACTTGGTAGCGCATGTGACTCTTGATCTTGGGGTCATGAGTTTGAGTCCCACATTGGGTGAAGAGTTCTCTTAAAAAAAATAATGGTCTTTGGGGTGCCTGGGTGGCCCAGTCGGTTAAGCGTCCGACTTCAGTTCAGGTCATGATCTCACAGTTCTTGAGTTCGAGCCCTGTGTTGGGCTCTGTGCTGACAGCTCAGAGCCTGGAGCCTGTTTCAGATTCTGTGTCTCCCTCTCTCTCTGACCCTCCCCTGTTCATGCTCTGTCTCTGTCTCAAAACTAAGTAAACATTAAAAATAATAATAATAAGGGGCGCCTGGGTGGCTCAGTTGGTTAAGCGTCCAACTTCTTCGACTCAGGTCATGATCTCACGGTTCGTGAGTTCGAGCCCCATGTCAGGCTCTGTGCTGACAGCTCAGAGCCTGGAGCCAGCTTTGGATTCTGTGTCTCCTTCTCTCTCTGCCCCTTCCCAGCTCATGCTCTGTCTCTGTCTCAAAAATACATAAAAAAAAAATTTTTTTTTAATTAAAAAAAAATAATAATAATGGTCTTTGAGTTAACTCACTACCTGTTCCTAGTTCTAATTCTCTTCCTTCAATCCTATCCCAGGTTCTTTCTGTAAATCTGGTTTCTAAACGGCTTTACTATCAGTGAAAGATAAACCTAAAACTCTAAATCTTATTCAGATTTCATTCCACCCATGAGCTTATTTACATTTTTATTAAGGGATGCTTGCATGAAAAAGCCTTCAAAACTTGTGTCCATCTTCAGCCTGACCTTGCCCTCTTTTGGGTTCCATGCCAGACCAGTGTTTTTAGTGGCCCACAATACTGCTGGACTACGGACCACTCAAACGCACTGCCTCAAAACTTGCTCCTCCTCCTGGATTCCACATCTTCCCTTTCCCTCATCCCTCACATTCTAAAAATTGGTCCTCCTAAAAGCCCTCTGAATCAATTCCCCCTTCTCTGTTCACAATGCTAAGGCCTTAGTTCAGGCGCTAATCACTTAGCGACTGGACTTGCAATAGCTTTTTAAATGGCCTTTCTGTAAATATAAAAACAGGGAGGGGGACAAAGCATAAGAGACCTTAAATATGGAGAGCAAACAGTGTTACTGGAGGGGTTGTGGGAGGGGGGATGGGCTAAATGAGTAAGGGGCATTAAGCAATCTACTCCTGAAATCATTGTTGCACTATACACTAATTTGGTTGTAAATTAAAAAAATAAAATTAAAATTAAAAAAATAGTAAAAAAATATATAAAGAAAAAATAATAATAAATGGCCTTTCTACCTCCAATCCACTTTCCATTTGGCCATCACTCTAAAATGTACAATTAAGAATTGTAAATTTAGAGGCACCTGGGTGGCTCAGTCAGTTAGGCGTCTGACTTTGGCTCTGGTCATGATCTCATGGTTCGTGGGTTTGAGCCCTGTGTCAGGCCCTGTGCTGACAGCTCAGAGCCTGGAGCCCGCTTCGGATTCTGTGTCTCCCTGTCTCTGACCCTCCCCTGCTCATGCTGTGTCTCTTTCTACCTCTCTCAAAATAAAGAAACATTAAAAAAAAGTTTATACTTCTAAAAAAAAAAAAAGAATTGTAAATTTAAAAGTGATCATGTCAGTTGCCTGCTAAAAAAATTCTTCAATGGCCTTTCATTGCTTTCAGGATTAAAAAAACAAACACCTGGGCATAGCATATAAGATTTTTTGTGAACTGGTTGCTGTCTACTCTTCTAATCTCTCTCTTCCTCATTCTTTAAACACACTGCACCCCATTCATGCTGAAATGATTGTTGTTTTTCAAACAAGTCATGTCCTCTTACCTCCGGCCCTGTAGTCAAGCTGTTCCTTCAGCCTGAAATGACTCCCCTTTACCCTACATCCATCTGCAAGCTCCTACTCGTGCTTGAAGACTCACCTCATGTCCCCTTTTCTGAAGACTTTTCTGACCTATTTAGGCAGAGTTTCAGATAGACATTTATTCCATAGAATCTATGGTAGTATAGTGTTTTATTTATTGTTGCACAACAAATTATTCCAAAACTTAGTGGCTTAAAAAATAATAAACATTTATTATCTTTCATAGTTTTTATGGGTCAGGAATATGGGAGCCACTTGACTGGGAAGATCTGGTGAGGGGTTTCTCATGAGGTTCAGTCAGATGTCAGCTGAGGCTGCAGTCACCTGAGGGCTTGAAAGGGGCTGGAATATCCACTTCCAATGGCTTACTCACATGGCTGGCAAGTTGGTGCTGGATGTTGGTGGAGGCCTCAGTGTCTCCTCTTGTGGGCCACTCCACAGAGCTGCTTAAGAGTCTTCATATGATGATTGCTGTCTTCCCCCGAATCAGGCAATCCAAGAGGCCAAAGCAGAAGTTACAAGTCCTTTATGACTTACTCTTGGAAGTCACCTACTATAACTTCTGCCATAGTCTGTTGTTTACATAGACCAGCCCCGATTCACTGTGGGAGGAGACCACATAAGGACATGAATACAAAAAAGTGAGGATCATTGGGAGCCATCTTGGAGACTGGCTAAGACATACAGAGTAACAAATATACATCATATCTCACTAGCCAGTGATGACAAAATATCATACATACTTTAGTGTTCATATTATGATGGCATAAGCCTTCATGGCCTATTTCCTAGAACTAGAAACCTCTTTCTCTTCTGTATTTCTCATGTGGTTCTTACTACAGGATCTTTCTCAGGATCAATCCCTTTCATTCTTATGCCCCAACTTTCTGGATCTGGTCTAGCCCTGCCATCTCTCACCCTTATGAGGATGCAGCCCCACTGGGTACCACTGTCTTGCACAGATGACTGTCACCATTGTTTCTACCACTGACTTTAGCAAGTACTTGATATTCCTCCAAGAAAGTGGAACAAGCTCAGGAGCACAACTAAGGCCAGGATGTGACATTAACACACCTTTTTAGAAGGCTTAGGAAATACTTGAAATGTAATAGAGTAACTTACACTGCTATTAGCCGTAGTTACTCTGAGAGGTCCACTGTCTGCACTTACCCTCAAATAGCATAAACATAGGTCCTCTGGAAACTCCATCACTGCCAGATGATATTCTTTTGCTGTATGTCCTACAAAAGACAAAGTACAACATAATCTGTCATCACTCCAATTCCTAAGGTCTTGGATTTTCAGTCTTTAAATAACACCACAGATGGAACTCAACAATCCACACCATGGCATGCTGGGCCAAGCACTCTTTATTTTTTGTTCACAGCCTCTCCCCTAGCACTGGCTAAAGGAAGTAAGCCTGTGCTCTCTCCAAGCGTTCCTTCCTATCCCACTTCCATGATGCTTACAAACAATTACCCAAAGAGTAGTTCCTCAGCTCTGCAAATATATTCAGTGATGCATAAGCATAGGACAGTCTAAATTCACACTTATAGTACTAATTATCCATAGTGGCAGAAAACTACTAAGATGTGTCTTATTAACATCTCAAAGCATCTCCATTTGCTTTACCTTAATTATTTGGGGCCTTCTCCAAGAACTAGAGATGGGTGATTGCTTTACATTTACATAGCCCAAGAGATCATTTCAAGGTGTTTCCCAGAGCTAAAGAAGAGTTAGTACCAAAAGGAAATTGGATCCTTTGCTTTTAGATGGTAGTGTTTCCAGCTGCTTTACTCACCAAGGTTAAAAAATAAAACCCTGGCTACAGCCAGCCTGGTTATGTCACCTGCTGTAATTACTTCTTGGAAAGCATGCCTCCCTTCATTAGAGAGCCCCGAGGTCAGACAGCAAAAATAGGAGCTGAAAGAGATACTAAAGGAATAAGTGGTGCCTAGAGATCGAAAATAATGTTGAGCAGATTGTCATGTGGAAACAGTGGGCTGCAGTGAAGTGACCGGAGATTTTGGAGTCAGGCAAATGTTGGGCACAGTGATGCTTTCCCTGTAGGGGTAACTCAGACTTCACTTCTTTGGCCTTGGTTTCTTCTCCTGTAAAATGATGGTAATAATCTATACCTCATAGGATTGAAGATTAAATGAGAAACTAACAAGAAAGAAAGAAAGAAAGAAAGAAAGAAAAGAAAGAAAGAAGAAAACATATAATCAAACTTTGGCAGGTAGTTAGGCTGTGCTCCAGGTACAGCAGTGGGTGCTGGGGATAGAGTGGTGAACACACAAAAATGAGCCACTGTCTTCACTTAGATTCCAGTTCCAGAAGCGAAAACTGGCATTAGTTAAACCAAGAACTACCTAATTACATGTGTGGTGAATGCTATAAAGAAGAAGGCTTGGGTATTATAAAAGGATACCTGACCTAAATTAGGGTGTCAGTGAATGTGGCCTTGAGGTAGTATTGCCAAAGATGGGGACTGTGGGGTAGGGAAGAACATGTCAGGTTTCAGTAAGAGCAATCTAGGCTCAATAAATGGAAACCATTATTAGTATTATTTATTCAATAAATATTGAACATCTACCATGTGTACTGCACTACTATGCATCATGAAGGTACAATAAATCTGTGAACTTGAGCAAATAGCTTAATTTCTTTGAGCCTCAGTATGTTCATCTGTAAAATGGGGATATTAATATCATCTACCTCCTTAGTCCTTTTTTGAGGATTCAATGAGATAATGTATGTAAAGTGATTAACACAGTGGTTGGCATAGGAATAAGATAATTTGTGTTAATGATATTATTTTTGTTCATTAGTCAAGACTGGCTACATAATTTGCAGGGCCCAGTGCAAAATGAAAATGTAAGGTCTGATGTTAAAAAATTATTAAGAATTCCAAAACAGCAATAGCACACAGCATTAAACTAAGTGTGGGGCCCTGGGTAACTGTACAGTGAACACACTCACAAAAATAGTCCTATCACTAATTATGTCATATGTACACGTATGTGTTTATATAGCTTATCTATCCAAAAAGGTTGAGTTTTTCTTGGGGGCAACTTCCAGAACTCAAATTGCTGAATTTACTTTACAAGGATAAAATATATACCTATTCAGTATATCAATGGATGATTGGTGCTTACATTTTTCTCAACTTTTTATTATGAAAAATGTTCAAACAGCAAAATTATAAGAATTTTATTATGAACACATGTATACACCCCACCTAGATTCTACAACTAATGTTCTATTGTATTTGCTTTATTACCATCCATTCTTCAAATCATCTATTAATCTGTCTTGTTTTTAGTGCATTTCAAACTAAATTCCAGACATCAATATCACTAACTAAAATCCAATTTACTTAGTTTTTTTCTTTTGATGTAAAATTGACATACAGAGGAGTGTACAGTTCTGAAGAGTGAATTTGCTAAGTTTCGACAAATGCATATACCTCTGTAAACCAGACCTCTAGAACATCACCATTACCCTAACACGTTCCTTCATAACCCTTCCCAATCAGTCTCCATCCCAACCTCCCTCAGAGATAGCTATTATTCTGATTTTTTTTTTCTGATCCTTAAGTTTTTAAAACTTAAAGCTAAGTTTAATAAGTACTTAACTTCAATGTTTTCTCACATGGGCACATGGAAAATTCTGCAGACTGTAAAATAAGAGAGATAAAGCTAGGATACTCTGATGTACTCAACAAATATTTGTTGAAACAAAGAGTAAAACTAGGGAAATCACTAGAGTACTTTTTGTTTTTAATAGTTTCAGTTTTTGGTAAAAGTGATACAATGTGTACTCCAGAAAAAATGTAAGTGATATTAAAAAATACAGAGAGAAAATTAAAAATCACTCATCATACAGGGGTAAACATTTTTAATATTGTGATAGAATTTCTCCCATGTATTTATTTATATATACATATTGTGATCTATGTAATTTGATAAAAATGGGGTCATACACGTACACAATCTGTTTCTGTCACTTAACAATATGCTATAGATATCTTTCCTCATCGATAAATATAGAGTGGAATCCTCATTTTTAATGGGCAGAGTAGATGGACATATTCTTTAATTAGCCACTTATCTACCCATGAACATGTAAGATTGTTTCCAAGTTTTCAATATTATCAGCAACACTGCAATGGACATCCTTGTACATACATCTTTTTCTGAATTATGTAATTATTTCCTTAGGATAAATTGCTAACGATAGGATTACTAGGGTAAGGATGAGATTACTAGGGATTACTAGGGTTACAACCTGAACATGTTTTTACATTCTGGTTTATGATACCAAAATGCCTGCCAGAAAGGAGGTAGAAATTTACATCTATTGACTGGCTAAGCTTTAAATTTTTAAGAAGACAAAATGAATATTTTATCTTTTTTTCCTTTAGGATAGAAAAGAGGGAAACACACGAAGGGTTAATATACCTAGATTTAAACCAGCAAATGAGAATGTATACAGAAGTGCCTCTAAAAGTGGCCTGGCTGGCTCAGTCGGTAGAACATGGGACTCCTGATGTCAAGGTTGTGAGTTCAAGCCCCGTGATGGGTTTGGAGCCTACTTAGAAAAAAAAAAAAAAAGGTGGGGCACGTCTGTGGTTCAGTTGGTTAAGCGGCCGACTTCGACTCAGATCCCGATGTCACAGTTCAAGTTCATGAGTTTGAGCCCCCTGTCGGGCTCTGTGTTGACAAGCACAGAGCTTGGAGCCTGCTTCGGAATCTGTGTTTCCGTCTCTCTCTGCCCCTCCTCCACTCATGCTCTGTCTCTGTCTCTGTTTCTCTCTCAAAAATAAATAAATGTTAAAAACAAAAAAAAAACAAAAAAAAACCCCCAAGTGCCTCTAAAAGCACTGCAGATCAATCCAGTTGAGCTCAATTCAGTAAAAAAAAAAAAAAAAAAAAAAAAAAAAAAAATTACGTGACTACCACGTGCAAAGATAAGGCTAGCTGGTAGGAGCAAAAAGATGAGAAGCCATGAACTCAGTATCCAGAATACTCACACCACCCTAATAGCACAAATTCCTCAGCTACAGTGATTTATCTTTTACTTAAGCTTATATGATAAGAAAGGACCCTGAGGATTTACTCTTAAAGGGGCAATGACTCCTGCTTTAAATTTGGTAAAAAACTCAAAAGATTTAAGTGAAAAGTAAGTCTCTCTCTCAGCCTTGTTCCCCAGCTCTGTACCTTCACCGATTGCTCCACTCTCTAGAGGTCACCACTGCTACTTATTTCCTGTATATCTTCCCAGAAAATGCTTTGCATATGTGTATACAGGCATATGCTGAGCAGGCAAAAAATTGTCCACTCATGGCTTACTCATACAAGCAGTTTTTAAATACAATAGTTTTATACTTACACATGATTTCACACGTTGCTTTTAAAATTATGCCTCGGGGATTATTCCATATGTATTCATATAGAGTTGCTTCATTTATTTTTAACTTGGAGATTGTTCCATAGCCGTTTTAGGAAGCTGCTTCATTCTTTTTTACCATCTACACAATTTTTCATTGCGTGAATGTATTTAACCAGTATTCTGTTAATGGACCACTAGGTTGTTTCCAACATTTTGCTAATATAATCCTGCAATGAATACCCCTCTAGATACTGAAATCATTTTGGAGTAAGAAATGACTTGGGGCGCCTGGGTGGCTCAGTCGGTTGAGCGTCCGACTTCGGCTCAGGTCATGATCTCACAGTCTGTGGGTTCGAGCCCCGCGTCGGGCTCTGTGCTGACAGCTCAGAGCCTGGAGCCTGTTTCCAATCCTGTGTCTCCCTCTCTCTCTGCCCCTCCCCCAGTCTCACTTTGTCTCACTCTGTCTCTCAAAAATAAATAAATATAAAAGAAAAATTAAAAAAAAAAAAGAAATGACTGTGGGAAGGTAGTCATATTTGGCTTCAAATCAAATTAATAAGTACTTGGTAGAGACATTTGTTGGCTTATAGATGAGCACTAAAAGAACAAATCATTAAAGATGCTGTATCTGAAATACGTTCCCCCAAACAACCATTAAAACAAAAGAAAAGCATAAAAGCCAACAGGAAATCTCCACCCACTTAGTCAGACTCCTCAGGAAGAGTAAATAGGCCTTATCCAGTGTCTTCCAGGTCCACAGTGGAGCTTTGTCACACTAATAGTGAGAACGCATTGTAGAATCCATGCCTTGGCACTAACAACTTCCCCTAGAGAATTTGGATCTAGTAATCTGGACATACAAATATTCATTTGTCACACAAATATTCATCAAAAGGCCTTTGGACATGCAAGTGAAGGAGCAGATTTCCTTTTGCCCTTCCTTTTGACTTTTTGTTTTTAACTTATTTTTAAATAATTACAGTTAGAGAAAAGTTTCAAGAATAGCACAAAGAACTCCCACTTTATTCAAGTTTACTATTTTTACTTTCTATTATGATTTTTTGATTTTTTTAACATTTATTCATTTTTGAGAGACAGAGGATGACAGAGTGCGAGTGGGGGAGGGGCAGAGAGAGAGGGAGACACAGAATCTGAAGCAAGCTGTCAGCACAGAGCCCCATGGGGGGCTCTAACTCAGGGACTGAGAGATCATGACCTGAGCTGAAGTTGGACATCCAATCAATTGAGCCACCCAGGCCCCCCTCAAATTTACTATTTTTAAAAGGTTTGGCCACATTTTCCTCTTTTTACATATATATGGGTTTTTTTCTGAATTATTTAAAAGTAGGTTACATATATCATGCTCCTTTACCCCTTAATACTTCAGTGTGTGTTTCCTGAAAACAAAGGTATCCCATTGATTTTGGGGTGGGGGAAACTGACCTGGCTACTTCCATCTAAGAGCTAGAAGGAAGCTTAAGGTGTCTACTTTATTTTACACACAGGGAAACCCAGAATTTGGCAAGTGAGTCAGCCAAGGTCACATTGCCAGTATCTGAGATGAGATCCTCTCTTCTGGCTTTTTCCACTCTATAAGCCATTAGGAATCATCTGGTCCAAACAGTTCAATAAATTTTAAAAAGTGTTTTTTTCTTTAAGTTTATTGATTTTTGAGAGAGACAGAGAGAGACACACAGAGAGAGAGAGAGAGAGAGAGCGTGAGTTGGGGAGGGGCAGAGAGAGGGGGAGATAGAAAATCCCAAGCAGGCTCCACATAGTCAGCATGGAGCCTGATGTGGGGCTTGAACTCACAGACCGTGAGGTCATGATGTTAGCCAAAATCTAGAGTCAGACGTTTAGCCAAATGAGCCACTCAGGTACTCCCAAACTGCTCAATAAATTTTATAAATGAGGAAAGTACAGCTCAGAGAGGGTTTGTGATTTGTCTAAGGTCACATAGAAGGTTCTTGGCCTGGATTCCATAGGTAGCTAAACCTCTTTGCTAAGGTGCTCAAGGAGAAGACGAATTTTCCTGAATGCACACTCGGTGAGTAAGCTGATAAGTGGACATCTAGAGCTTTTGCCTGCCCAGAAATAACTTCTCCTTCTCCTGACAACAGCTTTGGAAAACCATCCCTCTTTCATTGCATACAGAGTTAGTGGGATGGTCCTTCAAAGTGCCCCACCCTTCTGGCCATGAAATGGACATGTAACCCAACCTAGGTCAGTGGTCTCTGTGGCATTTGAATCTCAAGGAGAGGGACTCAGGACTGAAAAAGGGTGAGGTGATTTCTCCTGAAGTTGGTGCTGAAGAGGCCTCCTGAAGAGGCTGCTTATTGGCTCTTGTTGCTCATCAGCTTTGCTTCCCATCCTTCCTGAGATTTGCTTCTTCAGCATTTATTTCCATTCTCTGAGCTACCCCCATATCTTTCCGATGATTTCCATAGGCTTAGGTTGGCCGGGTTAGTTAACAGCTGACAAAAAAAAAAAAAGAAAAGAAAAAAATGTTGCTTTCAGAAACACTTGCCCAAACAGAACTGTGACTTAGGTTGCATTAAAAAAAGTTGGGCCTGGGTATACCCTTCCTTCCTCAAAGCTTAGTGTGGAAGTGCTTTCCAGGCTCATCACACTGCTGTTCAGTCTAATGATGCTTTACTTTCACAGCTCCCAGAAATGAGTTCCTGGAAAAACAGAGCAACCTTTTTGTTAGGTGTGGCTCTTAGAAATGTCCCTGGCAAGGGGGCACCTCTTAGTCAGTGGTTATTTTAACTCCATTGCCCCAAAACTGCTCCATATGGGTGTTTAGAATGGTAAAATACAATCTGATTTGAGCACAATAGTCCAGGGTGGGCTCCCTGCCTGATTGACTCTAGGGCCTGCTGCCAGCCGGAAGTGAAGGCATCGCTCTTTGTCTTTCCTGACAATCTGTTCCTGACCTCCTGAAAGAACTTTTGGAAGGAACTCACACATATACAAGAACACATTGATGTCTCCAGAATGACATTTAGATATTGTAGTCTGAATCTGTATCCAGGAAAGAAGTCTCCTTAAAAGCATAGTCATCTGCAAAGAAGTTCCCAAGCTCTTGTTTAAACACGACATTTTTGGGGCGCCTGGGTGGCTCAGTCGGTTAAGCATCTGACTTCAGCTCAGGTCATGATCTTGCCATCCGTGAGTTTGAGCCCCGTGTCAGGCTCTGTGCTGATGGTTCAGTGCCTGGAGCCTGTTTCAGATTCTGTGTCTCCCTCTCTCTCTGACCCTCCCCCCGTTTATGCTCTGTCTCTCTTTGTCTCAAAAATAAATAAATGTTGGGGCGCCTGGGTGGCGCAGTCAGTTAAGCGTCCGACTTCAGCCAGGTCACGATCTCGCGGTCCGTGAGTTCGAGCCCCGCGTCGGGCTCTGGGCTGATGGCTCGGAGCCTGGAGCCTGTTTCCGATTCTGTGTCTCCCTCTCTCTCTGCCCCTCCCCCGTTCATGCTTTGTCTCTCTCTGTCCCAAAAATAAATAAAAAAAACATTGAAAAAAAAAAATTAAAAAAAAAAAATAAATGTTAAAAAAATTTTTTTAAACACAGCTTTTTCTTTCTTTCTTAAAAAAAAGTTATGTTAATGTTATATATAATTTAACGTTATTTTAAATATTATTATGTTGCACAGTTTAGTTTCTCAATAGCCACTCAAGAACTAGATCTTTGTATGGCCAAAGATCCAATCATTTCACAAATATTTTCATGCTACTATGTGCCAGGCACTGTGCTAGGTGCTGAAGAAACAACAGAAAGCAAAACCAGACAGATCCTTACTCTTAAAATGTTTACAGTCCAGAGGAAAAGCGAACGTTAATGAAGATGTTATAGTCATACCACATTACAAATTGTTACAAGTGCTATGAAAGACAAATACAAAGATCCATGAAAGAGATTAAGAGTAAACTGTTTTCCTCAAAATAAAGTTTCCATAGTTCCAAGTGATTTTTTTTTTTAAGTTAACTCTCTACCCAATGTGGGGTTTGGACTCACAAGTGTGAGGTCAAGAGTCACATGCTCTACCAACTGAGCCGACCAGGTGCCCCTCCAAGTGAATTTCTTCAAAGGACTATAGGGCAATCCCTCCCCCTACTGCATTAGTCTGTAAATGTACCAGCCCAGCCCTAGTCAGAAAGACAATAGGAGATCTAGTGGTTTTCTCAGAGCAAAACCAAGAGGTTCTGCCTTTATTTTTCCATTGTGTTCATCGTTATCATTTTCAAAGCTAAATGGAAGAGGAAAATCATTCAGACAAAAACATCCTAAAGAGTAAAAGATTACCATTTGTAAGGCAAATACAAATGCGGATGTATTCCTTTCCTACTGCTGCTATAATGAATTACCACAAATTCAGTAGCTTAAATCAACACAAACTTATTATCTTAAATTCTGTAGGTCAGAAGTCCACCTGTGTCTCCCTAGGCTAAAGCACAGTGTTGGCAGAACTGAGTTCCCTTCTGGGGGCTCTAGGAGAGTATCCGTTTCCTTGTCTTTTTCCAGCTCCTTGAGGCTTCCTTCATTTCTCGGTTCATGGCCCCCCTTTCTCCGTCTTCAAAGCCAGCAAGAGGGTTACTTCTCATGTCACATCTCTCTCACCTACTCTCTGCCTCCCTCTCTACTTTTAGGACTCATGTGATTAAAAGTAGATCCACCCAGATAATCCAGAATAATCTCCCCAGCTCAAGTTCTGTACCCTTCATCATACCTGCAAAGTCTCCTTTGTCATGTACTGTAACATATTCATAAATTCTGGGGACTAGGACATGGATATCTTTGAAGGGCCATTATACTGCCTACTACAGAAAGCATGAAAAATGTTCTTGTTAAGGATGAAAAAAAAATAGAGGTGCTTCATTCTGTGTGGACAAAGCAATGGGTACAAGATGATGCTATTTTTCTGGATAGTACCAAATTGCTTATGGTAGTTATCTCTGGGCACTGGAATTATGGGTGGTTTTCTTTATGCTTATCTGTTTTCCAACTTTTCTACATTAAAAATAAGATGCTAAACAACAACAACAACAACAACAACAAAAAGCACAACCCAAACCCAACCTCACATATTGTGATTACTTAGGAGAATGTCTGAATTGTTAGGAAAGGCATGCTGATCTGTTTCAGAGTAAAGTATATTGGTGTCTGCAACTTAACTGCCAAAAAGTCCAGAAAACACGTAAATAGATATGGCTAAATGGTAACAACTTTGAACCAAGAAGGGGTATATATGTGTGTTCATTGCAATTTTATTTCAATTTTCCAGTACATTTGAAAATTTTTATAATAAAAAGTTATAATAAAATGCAAAATTTTAATGGGAAGAGATTCTATATTGATTCTATATTATTCTCGTTATCATTTCCAAGAATAACTTAAGAGTCTAATCTAGAGTGAGAAGATGTTATGAAATCAAGGCAAGTTCTCTTCTGCAACCATCTTTGCCACTGATACCAAGTTACATAATTAGATCTCAGGAAATGGGGAAATGGACCTGTCTGGTTTCACCTAACAAGATCTCATTTCCATACAGATGCCTCTTCACTAATTTCTCCTACAGCATTTCATGTGTTGTGCTTGTCAACATACTAGACTTGTACAGAGGAGACTGGGAAGAGGACCAGCTCCATAATGTGAAGGGCCTAGTGCAAAATGAAAATGAAGGCCCCCTTTGTTAAAAAAAAAAAAAAAGAAAAAAAAAGTATGAAGAATTTCAAGACTGCAGAGTCCTTCCAAGTGCTGTCCCCATGTAAGGCTACACCAACCATGAAATTGGCCCTGTACAAAGCTCAGGGGACTCCACCAATGACCTCCCCACCAAGCCTCATACCTGGGCATGCTTGGTGGGGATGAGAGTGGAAGAGGAGCAGGCACTTCAGACTCATCTTACTGCGTAGGTCTCTTCACTCCATTTCAACCAGTCTTCATAGGGATGCTGAAGACCAAAGATCCCTGGGAAATCTATCAATTCTCCAAATGATAGCGATTTGGTAAGATGCTATTGACTATTATATGTGACAGTGTTGTACAGTAGCAGGAACAATGTATTTATCTAAAACAAAAGCTCTAATGGAATTTGTTAAAAGGAAACACAAATAATTATGTTAAAAAATGATTCAAAATGTCATAGTTTTCCCAGAATAAAGGATATACTTAAAACATTTTCTTTTTAAATCACTAGATGTGGGCTTTGGTGGCTCAGTTGGTTACACATCCAACTTCAGCTTACGTCATGATCTCGTGGTTTGTGAATTTGAGCCCCACGTTGGGCTCTGTGCTGACAGCTCAGAGCCTGGAGCCTGTTTCAGAGTCTGTGTCTCCCTCTCTTTCTGCCCTTCCCCTACTCATACTCTGTCTCTCTCTCTCTCTCAAAAGTAAATAAACATTAAAAATTTTTTTTAAGAAATCAATAGATGAAATAAACCACCACATAGAAACAATATCTGATATTTTAATTGGTAATTAAGTTATTTAAAAACAAACCCAAATATACGAATAAAAAAAATCATAAAAAATGCCGTATGTGGCTTTCTGACCCATCTCTTTTATTCTTTTTTTTTTTTTTTAATTTTTTTTTTTCAACGTTTTTTAATTTATTTTTGGGACAGAGAGAGACATAGCATGAACGGGGGAGGGGCAGAGAGAGAGGGAGACACAGAATCGGAAACAGGCTCCAGGCTCCGAGCCATCAGCCCAGAGCCTGACGCGGGGCTCGAACTCACGGACCGTGAGATCGTAACCTGGCTGAAGTCGGACGCTTAACCGACTGCGCCACCCAGGCGCCCCATGACCTATCTCTTTTATTCTTAAGCATTTGCTGCATTCCAAGTAATGTTCTTAAGTTGATTATAAAAAGCAAGAGAACACTTGAAGTAATCAAAAGGGAACTGACACAGGATTGACAAAAATGAACATAATTTCTTCCCCTCCTTACCCCCCTCTCCCCAATACAGGCTTTTTGCTATTGATAAAGCATTGATCACTTTTAGGGATAAGGCTTCTGGTGTTGATTTTCCCATTTCTAGTAAATTATATGGTACTTTTAAAAGGGCATGCCTCATGTGGCTTAGAAAAACATCTGGAAGGATATAGCTAACAAACCGTTAACAGTAGTTGGCTATAGACTGAAGATTTGTGATGAGACTGGAAAGGATTTTATTTTCCTTACTTTGCTTATTTGAATATATGCAATGAATATGTATCAGTTTTATATAGCCAAAAAAATAAGTAAAGATATTTTTAAAAAGAAGGAAAAAAACCCAGCATGTACTTTACATCTAGTATGCTGATTTAGGATCAGTCACTTAATCTTTTTGAGCCTCAGTTTCCCTATTTATAAAATGAGATTAGTATCACACAAAGATGTCATAAGGAAAATGCCTTCCCACGTGGTAAATACATACTCAATAAAAGTTCCTTTTCTGAGCCTCAGGTTCTTTGCCTGCAAAATGAGGGAGCTGGATTAGTTGTCCATGATCCTTTTGAGAGTTAATATTCTGATTCCTTCTATTTATGTTCACAGAAAAAGATTGCTAAATGAAAAATAAATGTCTTTACTTGTCTTCAGGTAATTAGTTTTCTCCTATTTCCTGAAGAACCAGGAAACCAAAAACAGATGAGTAGTTCCTCTGGAATGTCTGAGCCACTCCACCCTGGGCACCTGGGAAATGATAGGGTATTTCCACTCATTAGCATCTCCCTAATGAGGAGAGGCTTCTTTATTGAAAAAAGGATGAAACTTTAGTTTTAATAAGCTATTGTGTGTCATAAAAAATATTATATACTCTCAATTTTAATTTTTGACTACTGCAGACCTCTTTAATTAGTTTGCCTACCGATATTTGAATCCAGATACTCTGCTTAAGCAGTTATGCAAAATTTCCATAATTCATTATAAACTATGTCATTGGTTAAAGTCCAATTAAATCAGTATCATTTAGGGGGGTTGTATATTAAGTGTGAGTTTACAGAGTTGTCTCCTACACATCTGAAATATTAATAATGGCCTATCTTTTATGGTACCAGGGTACCGATTTTACAGTTCTCTCTTTGCTTTTCTGAGATTGAAAACAAGCATGGATCATAACAGTGGTAGTAGTTATCAGTCTACTAAAAAGGTAAACATTTTAAAAAGGAGAGAAAGTTACAACAGTGGGAATATTACCATTGCAAATTTCTCAAAATGTGACACATATACATATATATATTTTTTTGAGTAGGCTCCATGCCCAAGATGGGGCTTGAACTCACAACTCTGAGATCAAGGGTTGTATGCTCTACCAACTGAGCCAGCCAAGCACCCCAAAACATGCCACATTTTTTTATTTAATTAAAATATTGTATGGATACAGAATCATAGAGAGGAACACCCACATGGCTTAGAATTCAAAATATCTCATGTATGAGATTTCTTAATTTAAGCCTTTTCTGTGCCTGCCGAATACCAGTGGGTGAAGAACGCCTTCAGTGCCATTTTGGCATTTCTAGCACCCCGCATAACTTGGTCAGATTCTTTACCCTTCCAGGTTATAGCAATCCCAGATTTTCTCACAGGAAAAAAAAAAAAAAAAAAAAGCCTTATTCTGTTTGTTGTAAGAGATAGTGTAGTAAAACTCAACATAAGGAGATACTTTTTATTTCCACATTTATGAACAAATTTCTCCATATATGAATTAGGATAACACAACTTGCTCTTTACTGTGGAAGGCTGAGGGAATTCTTACTGTTAGTAAGAAGAAAAAAACCTAACATTGTCTGAGTATCTACTATTTTTTGGGCATCATGGAAGGAAGGCACTTTGTCTTGCATTATGTTACTTAATCCTAACAAAACTCTGTGAGGTATTATCTACTTTTTTCAAATAAGGAAACAGACTTAGAGAAGCTAAATAATTTACTGTTTACAGTGTTGGTAAATGGTGATGCAATGTCTGATTCTGACACCTTGATTTTCATTACTCTGATCTTCTAGGAGGAAGATGAAAATGTTCTGAAGTCTGTTGTTTGCCCTCAAGTCTTTCAGCCATTGAAACTCATTTCTGTGCCCCTCTCCTTGACCAACTCCTACCCTTATGTTTCATTCAGTAACATAGGCCTACTTATAATTCTCTTAAAGTCTTGTTCTCTCAACTTTTTTGGTCTTTGTTTATGATGTTTTCTTGGCCTAAAATTTCATTATCCCACTACTACCAGACTAACTGCCCTACTTCTACTCATTTTTCAAGTCTCAGTTTAAATTACTCCACAGTGTTGTATGGTCAATTAAGCTTCGACAAAGGAGGCCAGAATATGCAATGGGAAAAAGCCTCTTCAATAAATGGTGTTGGGAAAACTGGACAGTTACATGCAAAAGAATAAAACTGGACCACTCTCTTATATCATATAAAAAAAACCCCAAAACTTCAAATGGATTAAGACCTAACTGTGAGACCTGAAACCATAAAAATCCTAGAAGAAAGTGCAGGCAGAATTTCTCCGACATCAGCCTTAGCAACATTTTTCTAGATAAATCTCCTGAGGCAAGGGAGACAAAAGCAAACAAACTGTAGGGACCACATCAAAATAAAAAGCTTCTGCACAACAAAGGAAACAATTAACAAAACTAAAAGACAACCTATTGAATGGGAGAAGATATTTGCAAATGACATAGCCAATACAAATTTAAACATTTAAAATGTATAAATAACATATAATTCAACACCACAAAAACAAGTGATTCAATTAAAAAATAGGGAGACAATATGGACAGACATTTCTCCAAAGAAGACATACAGGTGGCCAACAGATACATGAAGAGATGCTCAGCATCACTCATCTTCAGGGAAATGCAAATTGAAACCACAATGAGATATCACTGCACACTTGTCAGAATGGCTAAAATAAAAAACACAAGAAACAAATATTGATGAGGATGAGGAGAAAAAGGAACCCTCGTGCACTATTGGTAGGAATGCAAACTGGTACAACCACTGTGGAAAACAGAATAGAGACTCCTCAAAAAATTAAAATAGAATTACCCTACAATTCAGTAATCGTACTACTGGGTATTTACCCAAAGCAAAGGAAAACACTAATTCGTAGGGATATGTGCACCCCTATGTTTATTGCAGCATTATTTACAATGGCCAAATTATGGAAGCAGCCCAAGTTCCATCAATTTATGGATGAATGGATAAAGAAGGGGTGGTACACATATATACAACAGAATATTATTCAGCCATAAAAAAAGAATAGAATCTTGACATTTGCAACAACATGGATGGATCTAGAGAGTATAATGCTGAGCAAAATAAGTCAGTCAGAGAAAGACAAATACCATATGATTTCACTCATCTCTGGAATTTAAGAAATAAACAAAGAAAGGAGACAAGCTAAAAACCAGACTTTTAACTATAAAGAACAAACAGATGGTTACCAGAAGGGAGGTGGTGGGTGGGGCGGATGGGTGAAATAGGTGAAGGGGATTAAAGAGCACACTTATCATGATAAGCACTGAGTAATATGTAGAATTATTGAATCATATTGTATGCCTGAAACATATTAATATAACACTGTGTGTTAACTATACTGGAATTAAATTTTTTAAAATTTATTTATATTTTTAAATTTATTTTTAAAGTTTATTTATTTATTTTGAGAGAGAGAGAGACAAGCAGGGGAGGGGCAGAGAGAAAGGGAGAGAGAGAATCCCAAGCAGGCTCTGCACTATCACATCATGGGCTCGAGCTCACAAACTGTGAGATCATGACCTGAACTGAAACCAAGAGTTGGATACTTAACTGACTGAGCCACCCAGGTGACCCTGGAATTAAAAATTTTTAAATAAAATAAAATAAACTACTCTGCCATGCTCCCATTACTCTTGATATACTCTTGATATACTCATAACAGCAAGTTTCTTACTATATCATCATCTGCATTATGAGCAGCTTGAGGGAGTTGGGTTTTTTTTTCACTGTTGTAGGGCTTTTCAAAAGTAGCTATTTCCCAGTAGGCAGTCAATTAAATATTTCTAGAATGAACTAATGAAATCATGTACAAGTAACTTATAAATTCATGCCCAGAACGCATCAGAGATTTGTGGAGGGACCTGTATTACTTTATTCCACATAAGCCTAAAAGTTACCAGAAATGAAAACTTTTTACCCTCTTATATTAAAACTTTTCAACATATCTTTATTTTTTCCCAGAATAAAGTACCTGGAACGCTGTAGTAGTTCAATACATATTTGCTGAATTAGTGAAGAGTCCTAGAAAAGTACACAAATACCCAGTATCTTTATAATCTAATGCATATTCTTTTCTCCAGACTCATTTTGTGCCACTCCTTCTTTATCCTGTAATAATGAGTAACAGTATGTAATTTTCATTCATGCATCAAATATTTATTTCACTATTATGCGCCAGGCACATTGGTCCACTGTTTCAAATAGCTTTGTTCCTTTCTTGCTATTCTCTTTTACTGGACATTTAAGAAGCCATTCAATAAATACTGTATTTATTGTGGTTTTCCTACCTTCCTTCATTCAGTTCAGTTACCTCCCTCAGAAGGCAGTCCCTGACACCTTTAGCACTCACTGTTTGCTTCCATCTTAGCCCTCATTACATCAAAGTGAAATATCTATGCGTTTGTCTCCTCCCCACCGCCCTTCCTATCCCACAGTGTCCAGGTGTGCTTTCAGAGGACAGGGATTGAGGTTTTGTTCAACTGTGTCTCCAGGGCCCAGCACAGAACTTGGGACAGGTAGGACAGGGCGGAACTCCTATATGTAAGTATTGAAATGAATTCTCCCAATAACAGGTGAGTTATGTATCATCTCCAAGTAATAGATGAGAAAAAGAGGCTTGAAAGGGTTTAGAAAAGTTTTAGATAAACTCAAGGTCACACAGTGGTAGAGCCTGTTGTCAAAGGAATTTGAAGAATGAAGCCACCATTGGTTCCAAATGAATAAAACTCCTTCCCACCATCTTTTCTTGAAATTTTCTTTTAGGTTTTGTATTTTTTCCTTCTACAGACTCGTCATCTACCATAATATTATGAATGGGGACTATACCCTCTTTTTTTTCATATTGGAAATTGTTTGACCTTTCTCTGGAAACAGGGTGATTTTAAATTTTCTGAAGTCACACTCTTTCCGGGGTAGAATCTGCACTGGAGCCCTGGGGGACGTGATAGGTCCCAAGAGAAGAATGGTCATTCGAAATGGAATGCGGAGACTAAGAGTTTTTCTCTGGGCAGGGTTCTCAGAAGACTTTTGCAGGGGGAGGAGGGATCTCATTTTAGATGCACAAATCCTGAGACTTGTGGGAATCTGGTTGGCCCCACCTAAGGCGGCTGTAGGCGGACTGTGTTGCCCACAGCTAAGATGACTGCAAATGAACATCTCCTTCGGATGTGTCTGTTCTCTTCGCTCGTTGGTATCTTCAACGAGAAGTATGATGACTAAAATTTAGTAAAAGCTGGTGTCTTCTTACCAAGATGGTAACGCAGGAAGCTGTCACGTTTTGTTTGGAAAGCCTTCAACAGGTCAAATTTTCTCTTGCCCTTAACCAAAATGGTTATAAAGGTTGTCCCATGGTTTGAAGCTTCCAGCCCTTAACTAACATGGCGCCTGGAGGCTCCTTAAAAATTAGCGTGCCCTCTTCTCTGCCCTTGACCATCATGGCTTCCACGGCGTCGAACACGTGACAACCCTGGACTACGGCGCGGGAGAGGGGGTAGGAGGGCCCTTGAAGGGTGCGCGTTCCCGTGGCGGTGCACCGGGTAGGTTTCAGTCAGAGTCACTATGGCGGCCGGCGCTGGCAAGGTAAGCTGAGGCGGTGGTGGCGGCGGCGAGGGAGGCTGGACCCGTCGTGGCTTTCGGGCTCTAAATCCCCGCAGCTCGTCCGCGGAGAGGTCGGCCGAGGTCTTGGCCAGTCGTGGGGACTGACAAGGGGCGGGTTGAAGGGGGTGCGGGCTGAGGCGGGCGGGCACCGGCGCCTGACGGCCGTTTGTTTTGATGTTTTCCCCACCAGGTCGGAAAGTTTCCTGCCTTGTCGGGCACAGCCTGAGCGTGTTCCACCGGCCGCGAGTGGTGGAGGCTGCGGCGGACCCAGCCCGGGGCCTCCAGGCCTCTCCCCCAATCTCTGGGCCAGCCTCCCTCCCCCACCTCCTCGTCCGCTGGGAGCTGCGGCTGCCGTCCCTGAGATGCGACCCTCGTGGGGGCGACCCTGAAGGAAGGCTGCCCGTGTGCTGAGCAGCAGCCAGGAGCTCAGACGTCCAGGGACCAACTTCCTGCGGGCCGAGACCCCCCAAGCCTCCCCGGGGTTGCGCCTCGCTCGGTCCGCACCGGCCTGCCGAGCCGGATCCCCGCCCTGGGCGCGGGGACGCCCGCCAGGTGCCCGGGAGTCCCCACTCGGCCGCTGCCCGCGCCTCTGCCTGTCCCCGTTCCTCGAGCCAAGGACCCCAGCCACCGCTGCCTCGGCTCGTGCCAGGGACCCCGTGCCACCTCCCGGGTGGCCTCCGTGCAGCAAGAGCAATGCAGACTGTCCCGCTGGCCGTCTAGACCCCTTCACCGACCCCCTCGCCCCTGCCCTTCCACTCTCGAGGCCCTCGAAGACGGGCGGTGGCTGCCCAGAGGTGCTCGGCTACACCTTCCTTCGGCCCAAAAGGACCTTCCTGGCCGCACGGAACCGACCCTTCCTTCATGCTGCAGTGCTGCAACATTTCCGCCACCGAGGGGGAAAAGCGGCCGCGATCCCAAACAAAACACAAGAATTGGTGTGTGACTCATCTGCTTGGATACCTCCAGTCCCTGAACTGTCTTCCAGGAGTTTTCTTAGCCGGAGCTGACCGATGTTTGAGCCTTTTCTTCCCAGGGAAGAGGATGGACTGAAAGCTGCCAGTCGGGGACTTTGTCTGATCAGGGCGCTGCTGGGTTTTAAAGGAGGTGATGGGGCTTGCGCTGGCTTGTCTTCCCACTCAAGTGAAGAGTTGTTGATGTTCACTGGTTATGCTTAGACAATGCGCAGTTTGTTTTAATTTAAAATTTTGGGGGGGATAGGGGTATAAGCTTGTGAAGGGCAGTCCGGATCCGGTGGAACTCCTCTTTGTCCCTTGGTAGGAGAGACACCCCAGTCTGTCCTCGATGCCGTCAGCCTTGGCCATCTTCACTTGCCGCCCGAACTCGCACCCATTTCAGGAGCGCCATGTCTACCTGGACGAACCTATTAAAATCGGCCGCTCCGTGGCCCGCTGTCGACCAGCTCAGAATAATGCTACCTTTGATTGCAAAGTGCTGTCAAGGAACCACGCTCTCGTCTGGTTTGATCACAAGACGGGCAAGGTAATGTCACCACGTTATCTAACAATCTTTACTTTTCGTTTCCCTTTGCCCTTTCTGCGTAATATATGCAGGATCCCAGCGTTGCACCCAGAGGAGACTTTCAGCAAGGCCATGGAAGCAACTTTTTGTGTGTCTGATTCTATTGGAAGTTTAGTTGAGGTGGTTGAATGGAAACAGAGAAGGTACTGTAATTAAATGCCTCGGGAGGGCGATGGCATCTTGATAATGTGGTCATTCCCAGTGAAATCGCAAACCCTAATTCATTTCGGAAAACTAGATAGTGAAACTTGGCTTCTTGCTTCCAGTCTTTTTAGAAAGGCGAATTTGCGGTTCAGTGCTTTAGTAAGCAAGCAGCAGTTTCCAAAGCAATGCAGGGAATCTGTGGCTGGTATTACACTGAGGCTCAGGTGTCTCAGTGGTGAGATGTAGTTAACACATAGCTTTTAATTGAGTGCAGATCAGGGTCTTCCTAGTAAGGACAGTTGTTTGTGTAAATTTACATTTTTGAAAGATTTGATACATATTTACCCATGAACGAGTAATTTGCAATTTTAAAAGCTAATTTCATTTAAGCACTAATAACTGTAACTTTACATTTTCAGTTTTGTTTGCAAGATGGATGAACATGCATATATTGCTTTTGAAAATCACTTTTTGATGTTCCCTGCAAGAACTTATAAAAAATACTTAATGCATACTTACAGAGGTGATTTTTAAAAATCAGTGTTAAGAAATTAATTTATTTGAAATTATTTCCCAGTTCTGTCAATTGCATTACCTCGATGTGATAGGATGAATTTAATGCTCTTTATTTTAAGTGTGACTCTTTTGCATTTTATATTGGTGCCCTAATTTATTCTGTAGTGGGTGCTTATATTTTAAGAATGCAAGAAAAAAAAAATAAGGCCTTTTTAATTTTTAAAACTCTTTATGTGTGTGGAGAATATACTAAAGAACTGATTTTTGTCCTTATACCTCAGGTTTTAGTTAAGCTATTGTATCAGTTCCAACTTAGAGTAAGTTATGTAAGACTAATAGGAATACCTTGGGTTTCACCTCCTGACTTTTTGCTCTTTCTGAGTTAAATGATTAGGTCTTTTTTAAAAGAAGAATTTAAGTCTTGAAGAGTAGGGTTTTGGAATGAAAGAAGCCTGAGCCTAAAAAACAAAACAAAACAAAACAAAAAAAAAAGAGAGAAAACATTATTTCTGTTGCTACTGAATTAAGGAATTATTATATAAATCATTTTTTAAAGAAAGGAGGAGAAGATTGTGCTTGCATAATACCTATGCCCTATTCTGTGTGTAGGATGAGAACTGAAAAATATGTTAATTTTTCTGTATAACACCAGATGTTCATTTACCTATGGAACAGACCCTTTTTTTCTCCCTGGAAACTAAAATTTGGATGCCTAAAAGACTTCATGGATTACCCATAAGCATTTAAAGTGAGTGTTCACAAAACTCATCTTTCCAGCTATCAAATTCAAACATCAGTTAACTGCTAGTGTCCTAACTTAATCAGCTTTACCTTTTTGTCTAAGCTAAGGTCCAACTTAATCAGATAACAGGTTTCCTTAAAGTACATAATCTGCAAATGCACCTTCTTTGATACACTATTCAAAGGAGACTCAGATTTTTTCTATTAGTTATTTAAAAAATAGTGGTTATATGAACAGTGTGTTTCATGGCTATACTAAAACCCTCACAATAGGTTATTTTAAGATGGCTAAGGATAGATCAATAGTGAGTATTGTATAAATTGAGATGACGTTAAAATTTTTAATGGAATTTGTAATTAGAAAAAACTTTAAAAGATGTATAGCTTATTTCCATTTTCACTTTTTTTCTGCTTTAGCTAGAAACATTTCAGGACATGAAGTCATTACTTTAGGCGTAGATATAATTATTGATTGTTGTACAAACTAATTTAGTTAAAGCAAATAGCCTGTCGGATTTTGCCATGTGATCAAATTGTTTTATGAATTATTTAAATTTTAGGTTTGAACAGACATGTTTTTATTGAGCACCTATTTTGTGCCAGATATCCTGAGATACACAAGTCCAAAGAAAACCCATAGTTCGACCAAATATTACTTATTGTTTTCTATGTGTGAAATTTCCTGTTTGAGGATTTCTCCTAACAAAAGTCACTGAGCCTAATATATATTCCCAGCAAATTTCTTTGTACAACACCAGAATCCCCTCCTTCTGCAAGCATCACCTTAGGCAAGTTTGTATTTTTATTTTATTTTATTTTA
>NC_064816.1:24731057-24839716 GCF_023721935.1 Panthera uncia
TCTATCGAACGCTCTTTCTTTTTTTATTTTTTTTTATTTTTTGGGGGGGGGGGAAGAGAGAGAGAGAGAGAAAGGGAGAGAACGAGAACGAACATGAGCTGGGAAAGGGAAGAGAGAGAGAATTTTAAGCAGACTCCATGCTGTCAGCACAGAGCCTGACATGGGGCTCGAACTCTCAAACCGTGAGATCATGACCTGAGCCAGAATCAAGAGTCAGACGTTTAACCAACTGAGTCACCCAGGCACCCCCAAGTTTTTATTTTTCAAATGTCTTCAAACTTTAGTTTTGTCTCCTGGGGATAATAATGGTACCTACTATTGTTTTGAGGATTGAGATAATCATGTAAATTACTGAGCACCTTTTTGGGTCCTTATTAAGAGATCAGTACTTAGGGAGGAGGGTGTTTAAGGTGGGGAAATAGGGAACCATTTAGGCAGCTCTTTGCAATTTGCTGTATTGCTGTGGAGTCTTAGGAAGGTAATGACAATTGTTTTTCTTTCATGTGATGGCATATGTAGAAATAATTTTTAAAATTGAAACAAATGAAGTTGAGAACTTTGTTCAAATTGGCACTTTCCCCGGGAGGTGGAAAATTGGAGTAATATGCCCTTTGGTTGACTTTTACCTCGTGACTTTTGCATTTGGCACTGGCCATTAAGGGAGACCCATGAAAAGCTGGAGGAAGTAATGGGGCATTTGGGTGGCTCAGTCGGTTAAGCATCTGACTCTTGATTTTGGCTCAGATCATGATCTCACTGTTTGTAGGTTTGAGCCCTGCATCACGCTTGGTGCTGACAGTGTGGGGCCTGGTTGGGATTCGGTTTCTTTCCCTTTCTCTCTGCCCCTCCCTGCATGCTCTCTCTCTCTCTCTCTCTCTCTCTCTCAAAAATAAAGAGCTGGAAGAAGTAATAAACACGAAGCTTTCTGATTATTCAAGTAATACATGTTCGTTGTAGAAAATTTGGAAAACATAGGCACATGGAAATCTAGGTGATGCTTTTTTAAAAAATGTTTATTTATTTATGTATTTTGAGAGAGAGTGTGTGAGCCTGATGTTGGGCTCAATCCCATGAACTGTGAGATCGTGACCTGAGCCGAAATCGAGTATCGGTCACTTAATCGACTGAGCCACCCAGGCGCCCCTAGGTGATACTTTTTTAATGCTAAGTGTGTGGAATGTGTTATGGTACTTAAAACTTGCTTGTTGGAAAGCAACAGCTTTGTGACAAAGTGGAATTTAATAAGTTTTCCCAGGGGTATAGCAGTTGGTATTTGCCCTGCTTGCATGCTGGCCCTGTGTACATCCTTCACTTCTTTTTGGAGGTCAGGCTCTTGAAATAAGATGGCAGATAATGGAATGTTTTTAATCCTTCCATTGTTCCAAGGTACCACTGAAGAAGCAAATCTCTCCATGTGGTGGTTACATAGAAGGGATAGTGAGTGGACTACCTCCTGATTTCGGTGGTCCCACTTGATTTGAGGCTTTATGGACAAGTGATAGTCTAGTGGTTGATACAGTAGTCTATTTCCACTCTTAACTCTAGTTTACTTAGTAATTAGTAATAAGTGGTAGTAGTAGGAGTATTCTACTTCCAGTTTCACTTTTTAACTTAAATTCTATGCATATTTTTGAGCACCTGTTCTATCATGATCTGTGTTAGTGATGAGAGGGAAGAAAACGACAAAAACTGGGAAGAGATTGTTACTCCTTCTTTCTAGGAACCTATGTTTTAGATAGAGAGGGTGACTATACACTTTGAGAATAGTTGATTGAGACAAGATAGTATTAAATAAGTTTAAGTGGCAAGAGTGATGGTGTTTTAATTCGACTTTAAAATAGGGATGGATAGTTACACACTAAGAAAAGGTATCCTTTTTTGGGTGGTTTTTGTGTGTTTTGAGGAGATGAGAGTAAAATAAAACAGACAAAAGCAGATAATTTTGAATGAGTTTGACATCTTCCCATCACTGATGAAATCGATTTTGTTGGATTCGAGAGTGTTTTTGGAGAGTAGCTATGGGTGAACATCCATTCTGTGTGATGTTTTATGTTTGTATCTCTTTTTTATACTTAGTTGTCAGACCATGAAACAGAGTGTGTGTCTGCCTTATATCTGTCTCTTATTTTGTATAAAGTAGATGCTGAGTAACTGAAGCTGAGTAGATAGTTGTGGAGTACCTTAATTACCAAGGGCATGGATCCATGCACTGTGGGAGACCAGGGAAAGTTCTGTGCGCTGACATAACGGAACCACCATTTAAAAGTGATACAACAACAATATGTAGGGAGGCCTGGAGCAAGGGCAAATGGGTAACTGCTTAATTAACACTTGTTGTGCACTATGTACCATGTCCTGTTCTAACTGCTTTACATGTTAACAGTTAATCCTTAAATAACAATTTAAGATAAGTGCTTATTTTTCCCATGTTAACCTTTGAGGAAATTAAGGCACAGAAAGATTAGATTAGATTAATTTGCCTAAATTCACATAGCTATTAAATGGTAGAGCCAGGATTCGAATGTAGGCATTTGGACTCTTAACTCTAGAGAGTCTAGAACCCAAGCTCTTAACTTCTCTGCTATTCCAAGGCTTTGTAACAGTTTAGATATGATGTCATTTTGTAAGGGCATAGACCAGGCTCACAGTAGGAATAAAAATGATTAAATGCCAGAAAGTGAGAAAAGACAAATATATTATTCTTGCCTATTACGACTTGAGCAAAAAGAGAGGTTCTGTAAGTTCTGGAGATTTTAGGGATGATTCATGGATGAGATAACAATTTGAGATAGACCTTAGGACTTAAAGTAAGGCAGATGTAAATAACGGATGTAAATACCAGGAGAAGGAGTTTTGGGTGAGAAGAATTACTGAAGTAAAGGCATAAAAGCAGGTGTGATATGTCACATTCCAAGGACATTGCAAGGAAGCCATTGAAAGAGAAGAATCTCCAGAATTTGATAGCCAAGATAATTTCTTCTTCCCCGCATCTAAATATGACAGCAGAGATCCTGGCCTCAGCTTTGGGAAAATATCAGATTATTGATTTTATTTGTTTGTGTATTGCTTTACCAGATTTTTTTGTTGATAGAAGTAAAAATGTCATTAAGAGGTGCTGGTTTTTGTGAGAAAGCGTTATAATCGACCAATGTTATGTTTAAGACACGTTGATGTAAACATGTTTAGAAGGCCAAGTTGTATATCCAAAACAGATTCATTTCACACTTTTCACAATAGTGGAAAATTAATGAAACATTTTATCTATCCAAGCTGTTAAAAATATGGGTGGTGTATATACTTGAAACCTTTTTTTTTTTTTTTTTTCCTGCTTAGGTATTTGACTTTACTTCTTAGGTTGAATCTACTCTTTGCCTTCTCAGGCTCCTATTTGTTTTTTTCAAGTGGTATTTATGTTAGAGCTTAGTATCTATTCTCTTTGGTAAATAGGGAGGAGAGTGTCTGTCATTTAGACTTTTAAGTGAAAAGACTGAGATTGGTTCTTAATGTATGTCAGTTACTTAAATCAAGAAAAATGATGGCATTTGTTAGCTGCGGAAATGTTCTAAGGATTCTCCTGCTGGTGCTTCTCTCTCTGCCACTACAAATGAATGAACAGTTTACAAGTCTCCTCAAAATTCTTAATTGCTGCCCTGTTAATTTTTAACTTGATGTACAAACCCATTCAAAATCTCTCTCATTTCTCCTTTTTCCAGCTCCATCTTCTCTTACTCTTTTTTTCCCTTTGCCCCAAACTCTGTGCAGTAGCTGTGTGACAGTGCTCACTGTTCCTAGAACAAGTGCCTTCTTTGCTGTTTTGTCTTCCAGAATGACCTTTCCCTTTCATCCCTCGAGGCCCAGTTCCAATGTGAAACCTTCCCTAACTCCCACTGACTAAAGAATTAATTGCTGCTTCCTTTACACTTCCATAGAACTTTGTATATAATTTCATTATGGGACACAGACAACAAAATAACTATAATGCAAATGTGCTGTTGCCCTGCCAGATGTGAGCTCTTGAGAACAAGGGGATAGGCACTACACAAATGTTTGAATGAGTGATGTCTGAACAATGGAGCAGTCTGTACTTCTACAAACCCTGAGGGGGGTCAAAGGGCAGAAGGTCATTTGAGTTAGTTCTTAATTTGAGATCATGGACTCAATTACCAATAGGTAGTCTTTGTATAAATCATTCCTTATTGAGAATTTGCAGTGTGCAAGATGCTTTGCTAAGCGTTTTGGGACCATAGATAATCTTGTGTTTGGTGATACTAATTTTGAGGTATTACATACATATCCATTCTCATGCAAAATACTACTTTTGTTTTAAGGATTTTATAGTCAGAGTACTTTCTTATTTCACTTGATATGTGTAACACTCTTACACGTATCTAGGAGGTAGGTAGAGGAGCTACAGGCTGGGTGCATTTTATCCTAAAGGAGTTGGATGTTTAGAGGTTACTGGTACAAGGTCATCTATTAGTAACTATGGGAGTTGGGACCAGAATCTACATTCTACTCTACTCCCCTCAGCCCCCCCCCCCGAAATGAAAGCCAACTGCTAGACATTTATTCTAAACTATCTTATGGACTGAACAGTTATTATAATGAAAATTTGCCTTTTGCTCTCTTGAAAAATAGGCTAAGTTATAATTTTCTGGTAGCATAACTGAAATCGTATCATATGACAAGACTTTCAAAGACTGTGTGAACCTGAGTTAATTATTTCTCTGAGTCAGCTGGTATTTTTTAAACATACCTCTATTACTTCCAGCAGTAAATATATTTTTTCTTAGGTTTGCATTCAGGCAACTGATTTGGATTTGGGTGTTTATGCAAATAACTGAAACAGCCTTGGAAAAACTTGCCTCCCATGTAAATCTTTTATCCTTAAGGAGTGTGGCTGATAGGTATAAAGAAGAAAAGTTGAAAAGTTTGTATAGGCATTTGAAAACATGGAAGTTTTTGGTGATTAGTACTGTATTCTTTGTCAATTATTTAATTTGGGTTAGATTTTAATTTAAAGCTGTAAGAAACTTTGTTTTCTTATTTACTTGTATTAAGGTTTTGTCAGTACTTTCAGGCTTATAGGTTTGTCTACATTTATAACTACTGATTTTTTCTGGCTGAGCCAAGCAGAATGAATTTCCAATATGGACTTTTAAGCTGTTACTTCTTATTTTTTACTTATGCAAATATCAGGAATACATTCTCAAAAATTCAAGCAATAGGAATCTATATAGAGAATATATATGTCCTCCTGAACATAGGTACCTCCCATCCTCCTTCCCTACTACAGAAGTAACTGTTATTATTAGTTTGGTATATAATTTTCAAAACTTTTTTCTGTGTATTTACCTACTTGGGTATGTAGGTAAAGAAACATAGTTTTCTGTTACTTTTTTCATAAGTGATTGGATGATAATTTAAAATATACTTTTGGGGCACCTATAGGTGGCTCAGTCAGTTAAGCTTCTGACTCTTGATTTTGGCTCAGGTCGTGATCTCGTGGTTTGTGGGATCTAGCCCCGTGTCGGGCTCATGGAGCCTGCTTGGGACTCCCCACCACCCGTCTTTCTTCTACCCATGCGCACGTGCACTCTCTCAAAAGAAATGTTTTTTAAAAATGTACTTTTTAGCTGATGATATTAAGTGAATTGTGGTAGGCTTATCTGAAATATGTTAAATGCTCTGAGTTCTGACCAGCATCCAGACTTCTGTAAAAGTGATAGCTATCATTTATTGAGTATTTACCAGGTGGTGTGCTAAGAGTTATATGTATTATCTCATTTAATCCTCACAACAAACTTCTGAAGTAGGTAGTATTATTATCCTGTTTACAGATGAGAAAACTGAGGTTCAGAGAGGTGAAGGAATTTGTTCAGGGTAACAAAGATGGTAGTAGAGTCAGGATTCAGACCCCAGTCATCTGATTGTAGAATGCGCACTTTCGACCACTCTGTTGCTTGCTACCTCAGCGCTCTTCATCATTAATCTCATCACCAGCCTGTTAGTGAAAAATAGATCAGAAGAAAAAAAATGCATTAAATAAAAACCTTATTGTCTATTAACTCTTAGATATTTTGATAGTAAATCCGTTTAGTATTTTTTTTTTAATGTTTATTTTTGGGGGGGGGGAGGGGCAGAGAGAGAGGGAGACACCAAATCTGAAGCAGGCTCCAGGCTCCGAGTTGTCAGCACAGAGCCTGATGCGGGGCTTGAACCCACGAACCTTGAGGTCATGACCTGAGCTGAAGTTGGACACTTAACTGACTGAGTCACCCAAGTGCCCCCATCAGTTTAGAGTTTTAATTGAAGATTAGTTCCTCAAACAGTATTTATTAATCACTTAATATTTTACAGATTGAATAAAAACAACTCTTTATGTGTAAGGATACTGGAGTATCACTGTTCAGATACTATAATAAACAAAAAAATGATACTTTTTTTTTTTTACATCAGATAATTTCTAAGTTTAGTATGTTTGGAGGTTGTGTTTTATTTATTAAAACAATTTTTTTTTCAATGTTTATTTATTTTTGAGAAAGAGAGAGAGCGTGAGCAGGGGAGGGGCAAAGGGAGAGGGAGATACGGAATCTGAAGCCGGCTCCATGCTCCGAGCTGTCAGCCTAGAGCCTGACGCGGGGCTTGAACCTGTGAACTGCGAGATCATGACCTGAGTCGAGGTTAGATGCCCAACTGACTGAGCCAGCCAGGCGCCCCAGGAGGTTGTGTTTTAAATAGAATGTGTGTGGGGGCACGCCTGGGTGGCTCAGTCGGTTGAGTGACTGACTTCATCTCAGGTCATGATCTCACGGTTTATGAGTTCGAGCCCTGCGTTGGGCTCTGTGCTGACAGCTCAGAGCCTGGAGCCTGCTTCTGATTCTGTGTCTCCCTTTCTCTTTCTGTCCCTCCCCCACTCATGCTCTGTCTCTGTCTCAGAAATGAATAAAATAAACATTAAAAAAAATTTAAATAGAATGTGTGTGTATATGTGTATGTATGACCCCCCCATAAGTAAATCTATTACAGAAAAAATGACTATTTTGTTTTTTTATTGTTTCTTGAAATATTAACTATAGTATTAGATGCTAGTTATAAAGTTCCTTCTGTTTCAAAAATTAAGGTCTGGAAAACAAGATCATGCTGTATGTTACCAGTATAGGAATGGTAGTTACGCTTGTAGAGTAAACAAAATTTGTAGTTTTGAATTTTTTCAAACAGTTTGCATGGTAAAACGGAATGTTATAGAGTTGCCATCTAACCTAGCAATTCTACTCCTATGTATATACCCAAGAGTAATGAAAGCATATGTCCATACAAAATCTTGTATGAATGTTCATAGTAGCATTATTCATAATAATAAAAAAAAGTGGGAAGAACCCAAATTTACCATCAACTGATGAATGGATAAATAAAATGTGGTATACCATGTAATGGAATGTTACTCAACAGTAAAGTGGAATTATGTACTTCTACATAGTACAGCATCGATGAACCTTGGAAACACTATGTTAAGTGAAAGAAGCTGGACACAAAAGGCCACATGTTGTATTCTATTTGTATGAAATGTGTAGGATAGGCAATTCCAAAGAGAGAAAGTAGATTAGTGGTTGCCAGGGTTTGGGAGTAACAGGGAGTGTGATGGTTAATTTTATTTGTCACCTTGGCTAGGCCACAGTTTCCAGTTTTTAGTCAAATACCAGTCTAGATGTTGCTGTGAAGGTACTTTTAAAATGTGATTAGCATTTAAATCAGTAGATATTGAGTGAAGCAGATTATCCTTCAGAATGTGGGTTGGCCTCATTCAGTTAGTTGAAGCCCTTAAGAGAAAAAACTGAGGTTCTTCTGAAGGAATTCTGCCTTCATAGAACCATCATACTCAAGATTGCAATAGCAACTCTTCCCTGTGTCTCTAGCCTGCTGGCCTGCCCTGCAGATTTCGGACCTGACAGTCCACACAGTCACATGAACCAATTCTTTGAAATAAATCTCTCTGTTTATATACACACATCCTATTTATTGGTCCTGTTTCTCTTAAGAACCCTGACTAATACAGAGAGTGACTGCTAAATGGTATGGGTTTCTTTTTGAGATGACGAAAATGTTATGAAATTGATTGCGGTGATGGTTGCACCACTCCGAAATGTATACTTTAAATCAGTGAATTGTGTGGCGTATGAATTATATCTCAAAAAAGCTCTTCCAAAAAAAAAAGAATGTTAGATGGAGTAATAGCTTAGTGAAAACAGATTAGGGTGTAGGAAGTAGAAGAGTGCAGAACAACTGTTCAAATGTGGGTGGGATTAGCAGAGCTGCTTTTGAAGTGCCATGTAGCTTAATATTTGTCACTACTTCCTTAGTGTACCTTATTGGTAGACGTTTGTTCTAAAAACTTTAGTAGATGGAGAGGGTTTCCAATATTGAAATGTTTATTAATATGCACAGTTTTTATATTACTGGCGAGTTGTAGTATCAAGGTCTTAATGTGGGAGTTGGGAAATGGTGGAAAGATACAGTTTAAAAGCTCCAGTCTGAATCTGGGAAGCGTAAGGTAATTTATTTACCAGTGAATCTTTTTTTAATTGAAGTATAGTTGACATACAGTGTTACATTAGTTTCAGGTGTACAATATAGTGATTGTACTGCTCTATATATTGTGCTATGCTGAACACAAGTGTTCCTATTACCATCTGTCACCATACAATGCTGTTACAATACCATGTTCCCTATGCTGTACCTTTTATCTGCGTGACTATTCATTCCATAACTGGAAGCTTGTATCTCCCACTCCTCTTCATCCATTTTGCCCATCCCTCCACATTCCTCCCCTCTGGCAACCATCAGTTTGCTCTCTGTATATATGGGTCTGTTTCCGCTTTTTGTTTGTTTGTTTATTCATTTTTTTTTTTTTTTTTTGGTTCCACATGTAAGTGGAATCATGTACTATTTGTCTTTCTCTATCTGGCTTATTTCACTTAGCAAAATACCCTCTAGGTCTATCCATGTTGTCACAGATGGCAAAATCTCTCTCTTTTTTTTTATGGCTGAGTAATATTCCACTGTGTGCATATATGTGTGTGTGTGTGTGTGTGTGTGTGTGTGTGTACACACTACATCTTCTTTATTCATCTGTCAAGTGGACACTTGGGTTGCTTCCATATCTTTGCTATTGTAAATAACGCTGCAGTAAACATAGGAGTGTCATCAGTGAATCTTTTGGGTATGCAGACATATAGAGGGTAGATAAAAGATTATTAGAATGAATGATGTTGTCTTGACTAGAATAAATTATTCACTTATAGTTGAACTTATATTGTGACCATTATGCATTCCTATTCTTTAACAAGTATCTGACTGTTTAATGCTTGCATTGTGGTATAGTGCCCAGTAAGTAGCACTGAAAAATATAATACAAATAAGTCTAACAATAGAAATATTTGTTAATCATTGTTTCTGAGTAGCTAAGGGAGTGATGTGTTCCTTCCCCCAAGAATGGGGGCAGAAAATGTGGAAGGAAGGAAGAGGACTTCATAGAGAAAGTTGTTTTACATTGCTGTTTGAAGAGTGAGTAGGGTTTTGCTAGCTGGATAAAAGAAAGAGCAGGGCATTCTGAGGGCACCTGGCTGGCTCGGTAGAGCGTGGGACTCTTGATCTCGGGGTTGTAAATTCAAACCCTACATTGGGTGTAGAGATTAGTTAAAAATAAGATCTTAAAAAAAAAAAAGGGCAGGGCTTTCCAGCCCAAGGGAATAGTATGTGTTTGAGGTAGAAAAGCCTAACAGAGAATGGTGTTTTCTGGGAAATGCAGTTGGGAAGGAGAAAATAGAGCTATCAAGTCTTTGGAGTAGTTGAGCACTGCTGGCAAGAGGGGAGGCAATGTAGCTCCTTTAGGTTTGGTAAACACTGCAAGGTACTGGGAGGGTGGCTCACCAGGACAGAGGGGGCATAGAAGCCCCTTCCCCCATACCTTGCCCATCTCTTCCATTTGGCTGTTCCTGAGTTGTATCCTCTATGATAAACCGGTAATAGTAAGTAAAACACTTTCCTGAGTACTGCGAGTCGTTTTAACGAATTATCAAAACTGAGGAGTGAATTAGGAATCCTCTGAATTTATAGCTGATTGGTTGGAAGCATCACTAACAACTTGGGACTTTTGACTGGCATCTCAACTGGATGCAATCTTGTGGGACTGAGCCCTTAACTTATGGGATCCAACATTAATTCCAGGTAGATAGTGTAGAATGGAATTGTAGGACATCCGGCTTGTATTAGAGAGTTGGAGAGTGGTGTTGGAAGACACCATGCATTTGGTGTCAGAATTGTTGTGTGTAAAAATAGTTCAAATAGTCTTATAATTAATATTCATTATCCAATACTACCTAGTTTGTAGAGTTTCCCTGGTAATAGCAATAAAAATCAGTAGCATACTTGGTTTGCCTTACTTGAAGATTTGAAATGAAAGGAGCTGAATGAGTAATATGATGAGAATCTAGTCAGTCAATCAGGGAACATGTGAGAGAGTGCATATTCTGCATTAGGCAAATGGGACATGATGAAGGTATTAAGATATTACTTCAGGGGTGTCTGGCTGGTTGAGTTGGTGGAACATACAGCTCTTGATCTCAAGGTCATGAGTTCAAGTCCCATGTTGGATGTAAAGATTGCTTAAATAAACATAAAAAAATTTTTTTTTAATTAAAAAATGCTCACTTTGGCAGCTCATATACTAAAATTAGAATGATAGAAGATTAGCATGGCCCCTGCACAGGGATGACACACAAATTCATGAGGCAGTTCATAGTAAAACATAAAAACAAAGATGTTACTTCAGTCTTTGAGGAGCTTATAGTTTAATTAGGAAGCCAAAACTAACTCCCATGAACAAATTAGGAAAGAATAAAGTTTTAAGTGAAATTAAGAGAGCTATATGATTAAGGTAGTAAAGGCTTGTTTGTCTACAAAGGGGGACTTGAACTAGACCCTGAAGATTTAGGGTAGAAGATAACAGATGTTCTGGGTGCAAAAAGGTCTACATAAAAAGGCATCAGCCCAGAAAGGTAGTGAGGAGACAGTTGTGTGTTAAGGAGCTCTACTACTGGATTGACCAGATAGCTTCTATTAAATGGTAGAGGTGAACCTAAATCAGGTCCCATTTCAGGAAGGCTGTAGAGGTACAAAGGTTGCTGGAGCAGTAGGACAGAAACATTGAGGGAACCAAGGCACAAACCTTGGAAGTAAGAATCTTGGATTTGCATGCAACTTTGGAAAAAGCCAAACTGCCCCTTAATCTTCCCAGGTAACTCTAATAACTAAACTGATATGTTTTACAGTGGGTTATAAAACCCTCATCTGCTTTAATATGCTGACTTCATAATAGGGTGATTGGAAAGTGAAGATTGGATTCATAGGTATAGTGAGTAGACAAGATTTAAAGGTTCCAGGGTATGAGTTCTTATTTTCAAGATTGCTTCTCTCTCGGCACATGAAAAGATTGTGCTTGTATTCATCATTTTAAGGTATATTTCTTTTGTCAGTCATTTTAAATTCTGGAATAAATCCATTTATGTATTTATTTTTTAAGTTTATTTATTCTGAGGGAGGGGGAGAGGAAGGGCAGAGAGAGAATCCCAAGCAAGCTCCACGTTGTCAGTGCAGAGATCCGCGGGGCTCGATCTCACCAACCTGGGCTGGATCTCACCAATGGTCGGATCATGACATGAGCTGAGAGCAAGAGTCGGACTCTTAACCGACTGAGCCAGGCGCCCCTGGGATAAATTCACTTAAATACCATTTCTGATATTTCCAGAAATACAGATTTAATATTTAAATGAAAAATGAATGAAGTTACAAATATAATGATGAAGAAAATAATGCATGTGAATGTCCAAGTCAGAGGCAGGTGTTAAGTGATAGAACATATATTAGAATTTCAGTAGAAAAACATTTTGAAACATAAACCTTATGTGGTAGTGCTAGTCTTACCATTTTAAATTGATGCTCTAAGCTGAGTTTTTGGTTCATAATTGCCAGTTGTGTGGAGGCAGTTTTCAGATAAGCATCAGTTAAGTTTATTGTACTCACTTTTAATAATTCTTCCCTCCCACTTCCCTCACCAGTGACCTGATTTGAGAATTGAATCAAAATTTTATCCTTTGTTTTAGCTGCAACTGTTTGGAAAGCTGATATAACAATAGGTAAACTGTTAATGTGTGAGAAAGTGATTAAAAAGCACTTTCAAATATTATGTGGTTGTGTTGTAAAAATTAGTCATTATTCCTTCCTACTTTTATTACTTTTTGTTATTATTGCTTTGTCATTTTACCAGTTTAGAGGTTTAGGTGTGCTAGTAAATTATAAATTTTAAGAATTATTTTCTGAAATGACTGTTTTGTTATAGGCCTACTGATAACCTATTACCTGCTATGCTTCACTTATAAAATATTGATTTCTGATATTTAAGTCTTGCTTTCAAAATATTATTCCCCCAAAACAAAATAGAGTGTTTGTATCTGAATGTTGAGGTTGGAAAAAAACTCTTCAAGTTTTTAAGTTCAGTCACTTTTAAAAAGACTTGCTAGAAAGGGTACTCTCTTTTCTGGAATCAATGTCATAGCTCCAGTTTTATGACTATGTAATATTCTGATAGTAGGAGTTAATTCTGTTATCCAACTCACTTAACCTGCTAGCTATCTTTTGCTTTTGAATTTTGAATTTCCTGGTCGTGTGCAGAGTTCGGCTAGGTAAATCTGATTTATGTAAAGCCCTTAAGCAATATAATGTTTATTTATGTTTTACATTTTTACTTATATTTTCCATTTTATTTTGCTGTCACATGCAAGTTTGCATGAATTCAGACTTTATGGTTTTTATCTGTTGGCTATTTTTTTTTTTTTAATGTTTGTTTTTTGAGAGAGACAGTATGAGTGGGGGAGGGGCAGAGAGAGAGGGACACAGAGGATCTGAAGTGGGTTTAGCGCTCACAGCAGAGAGCCTGATGTGGGGCTTGAACTCACAAAACCATGACATCATGACCCTAGTTGAAGTCGGACACTTAGCCCACTGAGCCATCTAGGCGCCCTTATCTGTTGGCTGTTTTATTTTTTATTTTTAAATTTTATTGGGGCACCTGGGTGGCTCAGTCGGTTAAGCGGCCGACTTCGGCTCAGGTCATGATCTCGCGGTCCGTGAGTTCGAGTCCCGTGTCGGGCTCTGTGCTGACAGCTCAGAGCCTGGAGCCCGTTTCAGATTCTGTGTCTCCCTCTCTCTGACCCTCCCCCATTCATGCTCTGTCTCTCTCTGTCTCAAAAATAAATAAACATTAAAAAAAATTTATTTATTTATTTATTTATTTAGGTGCACAAAAGGTGATTTTATTAAAACATGGGGACAGGACCTGTGGGCAGAAAGAGCTGCCATTTTATTTTTTATTATTATTTTAAAATGTTTATTTATTTATTTTGAGAAAGAGAGAGGGAGAGAGAGAATCCCAAGCAGGCCCCACATTTTCAGTGCAGAGCTCTCTATGTAGGACTTGATGCCATGAACCGGGAGATCACAACCTGAGCTGAAATCAAGAATCAGACGCTTAACTGACTGAGCCACCCTGGTGCCCCTCTGTTGACTATTTTTAAATAGTATTATTTTAAAATTTATATTATTTAAATAGTATTATTTTTAATTTTTTTTTATGTTTATTTTTGAGAGAGAGAGAGAGAGGGGGGCAGAGAAAGAGAAGCAGAGCATGAGCAGGGGAGGGGCAGAGAGAGAAGGAGACACAGAATATGAAGCAGTCTCCAGGCTCTGAGTTGTCAGCACAGAGCCCGACACGGGGCTTGAACCCAGGAACCATGACATCATGACCTGGGCTGAAGTCGGACGCTTAACCAACTGAGCCACCCCCTTGCCCCTCTGTTGGCTATTTTATTTTATTTTATTTTATTTTATTTTAGTTTAGTTTAGTTTAGTTTATTTTTGAGACAGAGACAGAGCATGAACGGGGGAGGGGCAGAGAGAGAGGGAGACAGAATCGGAAGCAGGCTCCAGGCTCCGAGCCATCAGCCCAGAGCCCGACGCGGGGCTCCAACTCACAGACCCCGAGATCGTGACCCGAGCTGAAGTCGGATGCTTAACCGACTGAGCCACCCAGGCGCCCCTCTGTTGGCTATTTTAAATATCAGTATGTTTTAGATAATTCTAGTGTTTGTTGTTATTCTAAGTCAGAATTAAGTGAAGGTTTAATGCTCTTCTTCATGGGATTTTACTGATTGCACAATTCTCACTGATTAATTCCTTTTCATAATATTTTGAACTTTGATCATGTTTATCATAAAACTTAACACTTGATTATGTTATGCTGCCTTGTAGCCCTACAATATAGGTGCAATGCCTAGTATTTAGTAGGTGGTTAAAACACTTATTACCAACATACTACGTTTCTCCAAAGAAATTCTGAAAAAAATTTTTTTGTTTGCTTATTTTTGAGAGAGAGACAGAGCACTAGCAGGGGAGGGGCAGAGAGAGAGGGAGACACAGAATCTGAAACAGGCTCCGGGCTCTGAACTGTCAGCACAGAGCCTGACATGGTGTTTGAATCCACCAGCTGTGAGATCATGACCTGAGCTGAAGTCAGATGCTCAGCCAATGCTACCTAGTTGTCCCATCTCCAAAGAAATTCTAGAAGTACTACTAACTTTAGAAATTTGTCTTTTTAATTTATTTTTAATGTTGTTTATTTAATGAGAGAGAAAGAGAGAATGGGGGGAGGGACAGAGAGGGATGAGAGAGAGAATCCCAGGCAGGCTCTGTGCCAATAGTGCAGACGCAGGGCTCAATCCCACAAACTGTGAGGTTATGACCTGAGCCGAAATCAAGAATCGGACGCTTAACAGACTGAGCCACCCAAGTGCCTCTGCCCCCCCCTTTTTTTTTTTTAAGCCTCTTGGAAGAGAGTGTGAAATATCTTTATGACCTTGGGGTAGGGAAGGATATATTATAAAAAATTCACAAAGAAGCATAATTGAAATAAAAGATTGATAATGCAAATACATTAAAATTATCTTTTTCATTAAGAATGAAAAAAGTGAAGAAGGAAAAAAAACTAGGGGAAGATATTTGTAAAACACATCACGTATAAAGGATAAGTGTCTAGAATATAGAAAGGATTTGTTCAAATTAACAAAAAAGACACAACCCAAGAGAAAAAAAATGGTTAACACAAATAAGAATTTCACAGAAGAAATAAGAATGACCAATAAACTAACGCAAGATGTTCAGCATAACTAGGAAATTGTAAACTTAAACCTTCAGTTCCATTTATGCTCATTTAAAAAGTTGGATAATTTTGGAGTGCCTGGCTGGCTCTGTCAGTAGGGCAAGAGACTCTTGATCTCAGGGTCCTGAGTTTGAGCTCCGTGCTGTGTGCAGATTACTGGGGGGATAAACTTTAAAAAGTTGGATAGGGGCACCTGGGTGGCTCGACTAGTCTGTTGAGTGTCCACCTTTGGCTCAGGTCGTGATCTCACAGGTTGTGGGTTCAAGCCCTGCGATGGGCTCTCTGTTGTCAGCACAGAGCCTGCTTCAGATACTGTCTCCACCGCCCCTGCCCCTTCTTCACTTGTTCTCTCTCTCTCTCTCAAAATAAATAAATAAACTTAAAAAAAAAAACAAAACATTCTTCTGCCTTTATTATTTTGTTGTGGTTTTTAATTTAATTTAGTTTTTAAAAAAAATTTTTTTTTAACGTTTATTTATTTTTGAGACAGAGAGAGACAGAGCATGAACGGGGGAGGGTCAGAGAGAGAGGGAGACACAGAATCCAAAACAGGCTCCAGGCTCTACGCGGTCAGCACAGAGCCCGACGCAGGGCTCAAACTCGCAGACAGCGAGATCATGACCTGAGCTGAAGTCGGCCGCCCAACCGACTGAGCCACCCAGGCGCCCCTAATTTAGTTTTTTTAATGTTTCCAGTTTTTATTTAAATTCTAGTTAGCATACGGTGTAATATTAGTTTCAGGAGTAGAATTTAGTGATTCATCCATCACTTACATATAACATCCAGTAATCAACACAACAGGTGCCCTCTTTTTTTTTTTTTTAAAGTTTTTTTTTTTTTTTTTTTTTTTTTTTTTGGGACAGAGAGAGACAGAGCATGAACGGGGGAGGGGCAGAGAGAGAGGGAGACACAGAATCGGAAACAGGCTCCAGGCTCCGAGCCATCGGCCCAGAGCCTGACGCGGGGCTCGAACTCACGGACCGCGAGATCGTGACCTGGCTGAAGTCGGAGGCTTAACCGACTGCGCCACCCAGGCGCCCCAACAGGTGCCCTCTTTAATACCCATCACCCATTTAACCTATCCCCCCACCCACCTTCCCTCCAGCAACCCTCAGTTTGTTCTGTGTATTTTTTTTTTTTTAAATTTTTTTTTTTTCAACGTTTTTAATTTATTTTTGGGACAGAGAGAGACAGAGCATGAATAGGGGAGGGGCAGAGAGAGAGGGAGACACAGAATCGGAAACAGGCTCCAGGCTCCGAGCCATCAGCCCAGAGCCTGACGCGGGGCTCGAACTCACGGACCGCGAGATCGTGACCTGGCTGAAGTCGGACGCTTAACCGACTGCGCCACCCAGGCGCCCCTGTTCTGTGTATTTAAGAGTCTTTTATGGATTGTCTCCATCTCTGTTTTTATATTATTTTTCCTTCCCTTCCCTTATGTTCATCTGTTTTGTGCCTTAAATTCCACATATGAGTGAGATCATGTGGTATTTGTCTTTTTCTGACAGACTTATTTTGCTTAACATAATATGCTCTAGTTCCATCCATGTTGTTGCAAATGGCAAGATTTCATTCTTTTTCATTGCCGAGTAATATTCCGGGGTGTGTGTGTGTGTGTGTGTGTGTACACACACACACACCACATCTTCTTTATCCATTCATCAGTCAATGGACATTTGAGCTCTTTCCATGTTTTGGCTATTGTTGATAGTGCTACTGTAAACATGGGGGTGCATGTGTCCTTTCGAAACAGCACACCTGTATCCTTTGGATAAATACCTAGTAGTGCAGTTGCTGGGTCATAGGGTAGTTCTATTTTTAATTTTTTGAGGAGCCTCCATCCTGTTTTCCAGAGTGGCTATACCAGTTTGCATTCCCACCAGCAGTGCAAAAGGGTTCCTCTTACTCCACATCCTCACCAATATCTGTTGTTGCCTGAGTTGTTAATTTTAGCCATTCTGACAGGTGTGAGGTGGTTAGTCTCTCATTATGGTTTTGATTTGTATTTCCCTGATGATGAGTGATGTTGAGCATTTTTTCATGTGTCGGTTGGCCATCTGGATGTCTTCTTTGGAAAAGTGTCTATTCATGTCTTTTGCCCATTTCTTTATTGGGTTAATTGTTTTTTGGGTGTTGAGTTTGATTTAAAAAAAAGTTGGATGATATCAAGTATGGACGACACTGTAGAGGAACTCCCATGCTCTGTTATTGATTTGAGGAATTAAACCCTGATTGACTTTTGAATATTAAGTCAACTTTGCATTCCTGGAATAAACTCCACCTGATTATACTATATTTTTTTAATATGCTACTGGATGTGATCTGCTTAAATTTTGTCAAGGATTTTTGCATATCTATTCATGAAAGGTTAGTCTTAAATACTTGGTAGAATTCACTAATGAAGTCATGTAGGTTTGTATTTTTATTTATTTATTTTTTTGCATGTGGAAAGTTTTAAACTATCAATTCAGTTTCTTTGACAGATACAGAGCTTTTCGGGTTACTTATTTATTGTAGAGTAAATTTTGATAGTTTGTGTCTTTAAAGAAATTTATCTATTTCATCGAAGTTGTTGGGTCAATTGGCATAAAATTATTCATAACATTACCTTATTACCCTTTCAGTATCTCTAGATTCTATAATGATGTTACCTCTCTCATTCCCAGTATTGTGTCTTTTTTCTCTTTTTTTGTTTTATTACTACAGCCAGAAGTTTTTCAACTTTATTGATGTTAAATATTCAATTATTTTAAATATATTTTTTTCTGTTATTTTTCTGTTTTCTCTTTCATGGATTTATGTTCTTACCTTTATTATATGCTTCTTTCTGCTTTTTTTCTGTTTGATATTCTCTTCTGTTTCTTAAATTGGAAGCTTAAATAATTGATTTTAGACCTTTCTTTATTAATAAAAGTATGTAATGCTCTAATATAACTATTTTGATAAACAATTTGACATTATTATAATGCTTGTGTATACCTAATGAGATAGCAGTTCTTTACCTAAGTGTAGTGTATACACTGCAAAAACATTTTTATATCTGCATCAGGAGACATGTTCAAGCATTTTTTTTTTTTTTTAAAGAGAAAGAGCATGTGTGCACACAAGTAGGAAAGGGCAGAGGAAGAGGTAGAGAACTTTTTAAAAATTTTTATGTTTAATGTTTATATTAGAGACAGAGATAGAGCACAAGTTGGGGAGGGACAGAGAGAGAGGGAGACAGAATCTGAAACAGGCTCCAGGCTCTGAGCTGTCAGCACAGAGCCCAATACGGGACTCAAAATCATGAGTAGTGAGATCATGACCTGAGCTGAAGTTGGACACTTAACTAGCTGAGCCACCCAGATGCCCCTCAAGCAGTTTTTCATAGTATTTTCTGTAATAGCAAAAAACTGGAAGTAACCCAGATGTTCATCAACATGAATATGTAAGTACTTCTGTTAATTTATACCATGGACTACTGTACAAGAGTGAACACGAATAAACAATAGCTGTACATTATCAATGCAGATGAATCTCAGAAATGTTGAATGAGAAAAGTAAGTTGCAAAGGAATACTTAGACTATGATGCCAGTTAATATAGAACTTAGAAATCGTGATACTTTTTCATATATATATATGTTACTTCCTATATAGTAATAGAATGATGAATATTTCCTTGAGAGGGAGGCAGAGAATGGATATAAAAATAGCTAAATTTTACATAATATATACTGTAAAGTGTTTTAAATACTTTATAAATATATACTTATTTAATTCTCATAATTAAACGAGTATGTGCTGTGAAGCAGGCACTATTATTGTTCTCATTTCTGAATAAAGGAGCTTATAAATAAGGGTACAGAAAATCTTAACTACTCCAAATCATTCTGCTAATAAGAAGTAAATCCTATAATCAAACCCAGGCAGTCTGGCTCCAGAGTCTGCAGTCTTAACTATTAAGCCATACTGCCTGCCCTTATGGGAGAGGCAGTGGTCTTCTCAGTCTGGGTGTTAGGTACATGAAAGTTTATTTTAATATTCTTTAGTTCTTACTGCTATGTTTCTGTTTATTTTTGTATATATGAACTATTTCATTAAAATAAATAACAGGTTAAGCCAACTGAAAAGGAAACCCATAATCTGTATCCCTAATGTAAGTTTAGGAAGTCAGTACTATTAAATTTCTCTAACATGTGTCTTAGATACTAATAGATCATAAAATATTAAAAAAATCAGATAGATGATGTGTTAGTAATGTTTTATATCTTGACCTGGGTGGTGGTTAGTTATAAAGGTGTGTTCACTTAGTGGTGATTCATCAAGCTATATATACTTTTGATTTGTTCACTTCTTTATATGCATTCCATACTTCAATAAATTCTTTATAATAATGTCAGGGGGTGTCTGGGTGGTTCAGTTGGTTAAGCATCCAACTTTGGCTTAGGTCATGATCTTATGGTTCGTGATTTTGAGCCCTATTATCAGGCTCTCTACTGTCAGCACAGAGCCCACTTTGGATCCTCTGTCCCCTTCTCTCTTTGCCCCTCCCCTGCTCAGGGATCTCTGTCAAAAATAAGTAAACATTAAAAAAATAGCAATGTCACATAAGATTTTTAAATTCCAAAGATTTCTTATTGCAGCTATATTATGTGTGTCTTTATTGGGATGAGCATAAGAGGATTATAAGTTATAAAGTATAAAACTAAATGGACTGACTTTCTGAGATTCTACTTCATTGAAGAATCTTTAAAAAGAATGAGATATATTGTCAAGCAACACAACAACAAACAGGGCATAGCACAATATACACAATAATCTACCTTTTATGCAAAAGAGACAAAATAAGAATTCATATTTGTTATTTATTTGTTTATGCATAAAGAAATCTGGAAGGGTTATACATAAAGGAGTTAGTAACCTGGTTATGTGGAAGTACGGTAGGGCGGAAACTGTCTTTATGAGATAAGGATGACAGGAAGACTTTTCAGTGTATATACCTTTTTTAGTATTTCTGGAACCTTGAAACTATACCACCTATTCTAAATAAATAAACATTAACTTATTAAGTTAAAAAGAAAGCATGTTTAACCTGGCCTATTTATTTATTTATTTATTTATTCATTCATTCATTCATTCATGAGGGAGAGAACACACGTGTATATATACACATGGGGGAGGGGCAGAGAGAGAGAGAGAGAGGGAGAATCTCAAGCAGGCCCCATGCTCAGCACAGAGCCTTTATGGAGGGCTCAATCTAATGATTGTGAGATCACGATCTGAGCTGATATCAAGACTCAGACACTCAGACTCAGCCAAGTGCCCCAACATGGCTCTTTTAGGTAGATTCAGACTATGTCCTTTTGAGACTCATATTTACTTATTTGTTGGCTATAGAATATTTCCATTTTCAGGAGATTTGGTCTAGTATCTCTTGAGATAGAGAAATTTTGGAAATACTATGCCATCAGTTATGTTCAAAGAGGACTTTTTCAATTAAATACCCAAAACCTTTTCAGAGTTTCTCCTTTTCCAGTGTTATTTCAGTTATTTTTTGATTATCTCCTGTCTTTTTTGTATGTTGTACATCTGTAGGCAGAACTTTTCTTTTTCTTTCTTTCTTTCTTTTCTTTTCTTTCTTTCTTTCTTTCTTTCTTTCTTTCTTTCTTTCTTAATTATTTACTTAAGTAATCTCTACACCCAGCATGGGGCTTGAACTCATGAACCTGAGATCAAGAGTTCCGTGCTCTTGTAATTGAGCCTGCCAGCTGCCCCAGCAGAACTTTTATTTTAATGAGAAAGCTTTTTGTTAATAATATGACCGTATATTTAAACAGTTGATTAAATAGTGTGATTTAAAAAGTGCTTTGGTACTGTGACTTTGAGCTATCTGACATCATTTAATTTAAAGCAAAAAATAGTGTTAGTGTTTAAATGGCTAAACTGTCCCTTTTTTCTTTTTAAAACTTGATTTATTAAGACACATTTTATAAGCATGATAAAAATTACTGTTTAAATCAAAATCTCCAGAAGTTGAAATGGAGATTAAGAGTATAAATCTATACTATTTTAAGGAAATGTTTAAAGCTACTCCCTTAAAATCTGGTCCAGAATTAAATTGAAAGAAAAAAGTTTTTAGTTAATATTTTGTAGGGACATTGAAAGAAATATACAGTTTGTAACCTCAGCTTCATATTAGAATCGTCTGGAGCTTTTAAAACACATTGATGCCTAAATTATGATTTAATTATCCCCCAGAGATTATGATTTAATACTTCTAAATTATTCACATTTTAAAATCTGTAAGTTGTTAATATCTGTGAAGATCATGTTGACTGCATGACTATGCTATTTTGAGGGAATATTGAGAAGCGAAAATATATTAACTTAATCATGCATTTCTGCATTAAGTAGAATAAGGTGGTGATTTTTGTCATAGGCGTTTATTTTCCTTTTTTTTTTTTTTTAATTTATTTTTTGGGAGAGCACAAGTGGGGGAGGGGCAGAGAGAGTGGGACAGAGGAGCTGAAGCAAGCTCTGCGCTGACAAGCTGACCTGACAGCAGGGAGCCTGATATGGGGCTGGAAATCACAAACCTCAAGATCTTGACCTGAGCGGAAGTCAGACGCTCAACTGACAGAGACACCCACGTGCCTCTGGCATTTATTTTCCTATTAGACTGCTGATATCAGCTAAAAGCCCCTACTTAAAAACAAGAAAAAAACCCATATACAAAAGATCCTGTATGACTTTTGGTTAATGATGTTTGTGAACTGCTTAGGGGTACCTGGGTGGCTCAGTCAGTTAAGCATCCGACTTCCCACTCCGGCTCAGGTTACAATCTGGTGGTTTGAGACCCGCATTGGGCTCTGTGCTGACAGTTCAGAGCCTGAAGCCTGCTTCAGATTCTGTGTCTCCCTCTCTCTGTGTCCTTCCCCTACTGTCTTTCTCTCTCTCTCTCAAACATTAAAAAATTTTTATTAAAAAAACTATATAATTGTCATTGTGAAGTTTACTTGTAAAATGAGCATATAACTTTTTTCAAACTGTTGTTATAGTTTTAGGTGCTTTAGAATAAAAATTGTACAAGTGTTTAGGAAAATCACAAAGATTAAGACCTTGTAATATCAACTTAATATTAAAATTTCTATTCCTATCACTGTATGTGGTTTTTAATGAATATACTCCAGTATAGAATAAAATGCTAGCAAGATTTAGCAAACATAAGTGTTTACTTGAGTTTAGGGAATTTGAAGTACATCTCCATCTAGATAAAATTTAAAATTCAAATATATTTTAATAGATTAGAGATTATGCCATTTATAATTATGCCATAGTTTCTTGATAGCTTCAGGGAATGAGTCATTTCAGAAAACAGGATTTTCTGATGAGTTGAAAATGTACACCTTTTACAACCAAATAATTTTTTGGATGGAAATTTTTCTAAAGTGATTAAACATTTCCTTGTCACCTTAAATAGAGTAAAGGAAAAAACCTTTTCTTAATGACCTGGTTATATTTACTAATAGAATTATGCACTTAGAGGCATTAGAGGTTATAAGTTTTTTACCCCTGTGCTAGGTGACTTTGTATTAGCATGTTTTAAAATTACTGAATTAGTGCATTTTTGTAATGTGTTGGTTCTTCTGGATTGTTATTTGTCAGTTTTCTGGGTCAGCCATCACTATAGGAACTGTTTAGAAATAAAATATATGTTTTAAACATATATGTAAATATATGTGTCTAAAACATATATGTAACTATGGATCTGTGAGGAAACATGGATTTTATAGTGCATGAACTTGGACTTCTACACTTCTCTTCTTACCTTCTGGTTATCAATAGAATATGTTTAAAATGGTGTTATTGGAATCTTTGATAAATATATTGCTGGAAACTTTTAGGAAAATGTTAAGATACTCTACCTAAGATCAGGTAACAAATGGCCATGAAATCTCTTCAGCTTTTTACACTATAAGTTATTTTGATCTCTTCAGCCTTTCTTTGCAATATGTTATTTTTATATTACATTTTCAAAAATTTCAGTAACTAGCTTCATTTATTGGAAAATATATGATAGGTACCTCTATAATTTTTTCAGCAAATATTTATCAGTCTTCTACCCGTTGCTAAAGATGAAAAAACAAATGTCTGACTTCTTGAAATCATAAGTCTATTTGAACAAAACAATAAAAAACCTTTGAGTGTAGTATAATATTATCGTGGCATATGCCTGGGTGTTAACGATATTATAGAGGAGGAGCATCTAATTCAGTGTATCAGTTAGTTTATGCTAGTTATATTGTGGTAATGAACAACCCAAGACCTCACTTGATTTAGTTTTTGCTCATGTTACATGTTTAAGTAGGTGGCTGCTCCATCCACAGTTGTTCTCCTTTCTGGAATTCAGGCCAGAGGAGCAGCTCCTGTCTGGGACATGTTCTGGTGGTAGAGGGACAAGAGCTGTGCATAGCCATGGAGTTACAGTGAATGCTTCTGCTCAGAAATGGCACATGCCACTTCTATTCACATTTTATTGCCCAAAGCAATGCACATGGCCAAGTGTGATGAAGTTGAGCAGGAAATGTAATTTAATGTTCATATAGGAAGAGGCAGTGGAATAATTGAACACAGTCATATGTTTTACTACATTGAGCTTACTTCCCAACTCAAAGTGAAAATTATCTACCTGTGGGAATTATCAAATAAGAATGTATTTTAACAAAAATAAAGTTGTTTTTCATTCCCTTTTGAGTGTTGTAATATTCATAAGGTAAATGGTTTGTATTTCTCAGATGAGAAAAGTAAGACATAAAGAAATTATAATTTGAAGTAGTGTTCTTTTAAGCAGATAGAAGACTGTATCATTGATATACTACTTAGTGTCTTTTGTGAATAACTCTGACATTTGACATTGAGTTATGGGATTTAGTCATAAATGTTTTTTTCCAAACATCTCTTCGGTCTACTTTATCTTGCTGATTCATCTGCTTTGTCATGGACTGAATCTACATTAATCATATTTTCAGATAAAACTCTGGGATATATGATTTCATGGGGTCAAATATTAGAGTAGGTAGAGAGTGACATAAATTACATAGCATTTGCTTATTGAGCATCTCTTTATTAAGCATTTACTGTATGGCATATTTGCAAGTTGACAGGGTTACAGGGGTGACAAGAGATGATCCCTGCTTTTAGTGATTCTACATAAACGGACATGTATACAGATAATTACAATAATACAATGAAATAATTGCTAAGAGAGGTGCTATTTAAATGAACTGCAGTAGAAATGTTGAGGCTAGGATGACCGATTAATAAGGCAATGAAGGAGGGAACAGAATGTCACCAGAAGTGACATCTAAAACAAGTCCTAAAAGAAGAACAACATTTTAGCATGCACATGAGGGGGAAGTACACTTTAGGCAATATCAATAAATAGCATGAGTTAATAGCATGAAGGAAAAAAAAAAAGGTAGCTTGTTTGAGAAACTTTGTTTTTTAAAAGTAATCTCTACACCCAACATGGGGCTTGAACTCACCACCGTGAGATCAAGAGTCTCATGCTATACTAACTGAGCCAGCCAGATGCCCCTTGTTTGAGAAACTTTTAGTGATTTTGTGTAACATAATATGGGGGAAGGAAGAGAAGATGAGGCAGACAAAGTAGCTTAGGATCAAATCATGAAGGATTTTAATTTTTTTTTAGTGTTTTTATTTTTGAGAGAGAGAGAGAGAGAGAGAGCGAGAGAGAGAGAGCTAGCGAGCGAGCATGAGCATGGGAGGGGCAGAGTGAGAGGGAGACCCAGAATCTGAAGCAGGCTCCAGGCTCTGAACTGTCAGCACAGAGCCTGATGCAGGCCTTGAACCCCCCAGACTGTGAGATCATGACCTGAGCTGAAGTCAGTCACTCAACTAACTGAGCCACCCAGACGCCCCTCAAATCATGAAGGATTTTAATGTTATGCTATTTTTTTTCCTTTAGGACTGGTGGTGAGGAGTTCGAAAAGATTTCAAAAGAATCACATGGTTAGATCTTTGTTTTTAGAGGAGCAGTCTTGGTGATAATGTGGAAGATATTGCCTAGAGGCAAGGAGACCTGGTAGAGTGATATAGTAGAAAGGACAGTTAGAAACAAACGGGAGTGCAACAAAATCATCTGTATGGAGGGAGACAGATTTGGGAGTCATCAACCAAAGTAGTGAAGGGTGTAGGAAATATACTCCCAGGGAAGTTTGTACATCTCTAGAAAAGTAGAGGCTAGAGAACCCTGGGGATGATCAGCATTGAAATAGCTGGCAGGGAAAAAGAAAACAGTTGGAAGAACAGCCAGAGAAGGAGGACCAGGAAAGATTGGGTTTGTGAGATACAAGGCAAGGGAGAGTTTTTGAGAAGACAATTATTAACAGCACTCAAATGTCACTTTATAGGGAGTATAAGTATTAAAAGCTGGGCTATTAGTGGAGTAGTAGGTATGGAAGCTCACTGGCAATGGGTAAAAGGCTATAAATAGTGAGTGTTACAGCTCTGACAGTGCTTGAATAAGTGGACGCAGAGGGTAATATTACCATGTAGGGGCACCTGGGTGCCTTAGTTGGTTGAGCGTCCGACTTTGGCTCAGGTCATGATCTCACAGCTCGTGAGTTCGAGCCCTGCATCGGGCTCTGTGCTGACAGCTCAGAGCCTGGAGCGTGCTTCAGATTCTGGGTCTCCCTTTCTCTCTGTCCCTAACCCACTCACATTCCGTCTCTGTCTCTCTCAAAAATAAACATTAAAAAAAATAAAAAAAAAAAGATTACCATGTAAAAGATATGTGTATGTACATTTCCATGATGGTAATTTTTTTTCTCCAGTTTTAGTTGTTGGTAATTCTGAGGAGACTTTGGTGGGTGGTGCGATGTGGAGTGAGAAAAGTCTTCTAGGTTAGGCATTCCTTATCCACATTAATTTTTCAGTAGGCTTAAATGTATGTTGGTATCGTATTGCATTAAATACGATTTGTGCAAATGGGACATGAATCCCAGATGTCAAAAATGCATGGGAATGTTAAAATTTTGTAATTCCACACATTAGAAATTCAGTAGCATGGATGATATTCTCTGGTACTTTTATATATATAATATATATAAAATGTAATATGTATATATTAATTTACATTCAAATTAGTTAGCACATAGTACAGTAATGATTTCAGGAGTAGAATCCAGTGATTCATCCCCTACATATAACATCCAGTGCTCGTCCCAAGTGTCCTCCTTAATACCCCTTGCCCATTTAGCCCATTTCCCCCACCTAAAACCCCTCCAGCAATTCTCAGTTCTCTGTATTTAAGAGTCTCTTATGTTTTGCCCCCCTCCCTGTTTTTATATTATTTTTGCTTCCCTTCCCTTATGTTCATCTGTTTTGCATCTTAAATTCCACATATGAATGAAGTCATATGACATTTGTCTTTCTCTGACTAATTTTGCTTAGCATAATACACTCTAGTTCCACGTTGTTGCAAATAGCAAGATTTCATTCTTTTTGATTGCTGAGTAATATTCTATTGTGTGTGTGTGTGTGTGTGTGTGTGCGCGCGCGCGCGCGCGCACGTGTGTGTGTGTGTATGTACACCACATCTTCTTTATTCATTCATCAGTCAGTGGACATTTGGGCTCTTTCCGTACTTTGGCTATTATCGATATAAACTATATAAACTGCTATAAACATTGGGGTGCATGTGCCCCTTTGAAACAGCACACCTGTATCCTTTGGATAAATGCCTAGTAGAGCAATTGCTGGGTCATAGGGAGTTCTATTTTTAATTTTTTGAGGAACCTCCATACTGTTTTCCAGAGTGGCTGCACCAGTTTGCATTCCCATCAGCAGTGCAAAAGGGTTTCTCTTTCTCCACATCCTCACCAGCATCTGTTGCTGCCTGAGTTGTTAATTTTAGCCATTCTGATAGGTGTGAGGTGGTCTCTCATTGTGATTTTGATTTGTATTTCCCTGATGATGAGTGATGTTGAGCATTTTTTCAAGTGTCTGTTAGCCATCTGGATGTCTTCTTTGGGAAAGTGTCTATTCATGTCTTTTGCCCATTTCTTCACTGGATTATTTGTTTTTTGGGTGTTGAGTTTGATAAGCTCTTTATAGATTTTGGGTACTAACCCTTTATCTGATATGTCATTTGCAAATATCTTCTCCCATTCTGTCGGTTGCCTTTTTGTTTTGCTGATTGTTTTCCTTCATTGTGCAGAAGCTTTTTATCTTGATAAGGCCCCAGTAGTTCATTTTTGCTTTTGTTTCCCTTGCATCCGGAGACATGTTGAGTGAGAAGTTGCTGCAGCCAAGGTCAAAGAGGTTGTTGCCTGCTTTCTCCTCTAGGATTTTGATGGGTTCCTGTCTTACGGTTAGGTCTTTCATCCATTTTGAGCTTATTTTTGTGTATGGTGTTAGAAAGTGGTCCAGGTCCATTCTTTTGCATGTCGCTGTCCAGTTTTCCCAACACCATTTGCTGAAGAGACTGTCTTTATTCCATTGGATATTCTTTCCTGCTTTGTCCAAGATTAGTTGGCCATATGTTTGTGGGTCTATTTTTGGGTTCTCTATTTTCCATTGATCTATGTGTCTGTTTTTGTGCCAGTACCATACTATCTTGATCATTACAGCTTTGTAATACATCTTAAAGTCTGGAATTTTGATGCCTCCAGCCCTCTAGTACTCTTTGATATTCTGAGGTTTTACAGCTAGGAATTTATCTTTGCATTTCTCTTGGTACAAAAAAATTATGTCTGCAAAGTGTGTGTGTGTGTGTGTGTGTGTGTGTGTGTGTGTAACTGATAGCTGGATATATATCCAGCTCTTGCTATGTCCAAAGTGTATGAATGAGAGACACTCTAAGGACTGGTTAATCTGTGAATGATTGATAGTTATTTTATATTTGGCCAAAATTAAATTTTTAGCACATATCCTATAATATTCAATGAAAGGGTTAAATGTCTTTGTATCTATCCTGATGAACACTTAACTATTAAAGAATGGTTATAGGAACTTATAAACCAAGATTTTAAAAAAATGGAAACACTGATCAAATCTAAATATTTTTGCAGTGAGAGATACATTTTGCAAATTATCAAATTCTATTTTATGTTAGTTTGGTCACTTATTTTCATTTCATGTAATTTTACAATAGTTTTTCAGTTTTACATTCTTGTTTTTGTGGTAAGTGCTGAATATGTAATGATTAAAATGTAGTTTCAACATTAAGTAAAAATGAAGATAGCAAGAAATTATTAATTAAATATGTAAGACTAATAATTCCTCTGAATTTATACTATGTAAAATGAGGTCATGTATGTGGAACTGGTTTTTTTTTTTTTAATGTTTATTTTTGAGAGAGAGAGACAGAGTGTGAACAGGGGAGGGCCACAGAGAGAGGGAGACACAGAATCTGAAGCAGTCTCCAGACTCTGAGGTGTCAGCACAGAGTCCAACGTGGGGCTCAAACCCACATACCGTTAGATTATGACCTGAGCCGAAGTCGGATGCTTAACCGACTGAGCCACCCAGGCACCCCTGGAACTGTTTTTATGAAGTATGTAGTTAGAAATTAAGTATCTGATTTTAAGTATAGAAGAAATATTCAAAATTCACTCTAAATTTAATAGAAAAACATAATTAAGTTATTCTGGAGCAAAGGGATCAAATAAAATATTTTCAATTTCACAGAGTTTTATTCATAAATGTAAAGATAATAAAGATGTACTGAAATGTATTTTAAAAATACATTTTATATGGGTTCTAGGATGGAAAAATTTATTTTGAGTGGGATGGGGGGGCAGGGAAAGAAGACTTTGGAGGAATGGCTTTTTGTGAGTTTTGGCCCAATGTAAGTATATAGCAGCAGCCTTACTTAAAAAAAAAATGTACCATTTTATTTAGCATGTGTTGCAGTTCTAAACCTTAGTAGTCTTTAACTTGCACAATGTTTTCTCTTGTACAGCATGTATGTCAAAACCCAGAATCTGCACTGTCACTTCCTTGTTGTAAATCTAGCTCTCCTTCTAAGATAACATGCCTGAAACTGAGTGTAAATTTCTCAGGGTCTTGAAAAACAGTTTGAGAACAAAATAAAAGTTAAGGTATGATTAATTTCCTATGTTATGACTATTTAAAAGTTCATTTCAATATTTTCAATATGATTTTCAAAAATTATCAAATGAACTCTATCAATGGAAAACTCAAAAAATACCTTAAGTTTTATGGCATAGCATCTAAATTTGCTTACATTAAGTACTCACAAATTGTTAATTTCAGTTAGTAAAAGAGATCTCTCATACTTGAACCAGTTTACATTCTTTACTAAACTTTAGAGTTGAAACTCTATAAAGGCGTTTCATCTTAAATTTTGCTTGATATTTTAGATTTTATTTTATTATTTTATTATTTTTTAAAGTATTTAGAGAGAGAGAAGGAGAGAATAAGCAGGGGAGGGGCAGAGAGAGGGGAAGAGAGAGAATCCCAAGCAGGCTCCACACTGTCAGTGCAGAGCCCGATATGGGGCTTGAACCCGTGAACTGTGAGATCATGACCTGAGCCAAAACCAATAATGGGGCATTCAACTGACTGAGCCACCTAGGCATCCCGACATTTTAATATTTAAATGTTTATTTTTAATTTATTTTGAGAGAGAGAAAGAGTGAGAGAGAACATACACATGAATAGGGGAGGGGCAGAGAGGCAGAACCCCAAGCGGGCTGCATGTTGTCAGTGCAGAGCCCAATGAGGGGCTCCATCTCATGAAGCATGAGATCATGACCTGAGCCTAAATCAAGAGTTGGACACTTAACCGACTGAGCCGCCTAGGTGCCCCAGATATGTTAGATTTTAAATAAAGTCCTTAACTGAGGTGAATCTAAAATCGTATTCAAATGTGAGAAGTATGACAGGATATTTTAGTGGGATATCTTTTTGGTATGTTCAGAGTGAATTGTTTGAATTTGAACTACAGCTTTAATTGCATGTCTGTTGCCTGCAGGTATCTTGTTTAAAAAGAAAAGTGAAATAACTGAATAGTGCCATTTGTCATTCTAACAATAGAGTACTTTGATTTAAGAAACAAAATTTTGCCATAATTATGTTAATTAAATGTTTAAATGCAAACTTGTTAGTGATATTTTTATGTAAATACCTTTTGTTGGTATTGATTTTAGTATTTATATGACAGGCATAGAAACTTTTTATGAAATACTAATGCTTTACAGTAGGATGTCTTTAGCCAAATTGGTCATTGTTAGAAATTGTTCTCAACTCTGTTATGGGATTGTTATTATAGTTTTTTTCTTTTCTGTTATCTTGAATTCTTTCAAGGTGGGGAACTTTGTCTTCTGTGCTCATTGTTCTAGAGTTAGTACTGTCTAGGTTTTAACATGGTTTTATGTTTTCTTCTTAGATCTTGTAGATACTGATTTTGTCTATTATATTTTACTTAAATTTTATCTTTGTCTTTAGATTTTATTTTCTATATTGTGTATTCCTTTTATTTGTCTATGATGAATTCTATGTATATATAATTATTTTTACCATTAAATAGTTAATTTTTTAGAAGTTTATGGAGCCATTATATTTTCTGTTATACTGACAATGTAAAAAATAAAGGAGATTTATGAATATGTTTAAGTATTTAACAACACAAGCAAGTTATATAGACTCATCTACCTCTAGTCAGTGTGGTATTTAAAGAGAAATTCTTTTCATCCTCTGAAACTCTAGTCCTATATCTCTGGTTTTTCATACATTACAATTCCGTTTCTAGATGTGTAGAATTCCTTAATCTACATGTGAATTCCCAAAACATAAACACAGTATTCTACAGATTTCAAAATCCTGTTGATTGATTTAGCCATCACTGAGCACTTCCTATGTGCCCCACACTGTTCTAACCAAAACAAAGTCCCTGACTCTACGAAGCTAACATTCTAGCCCGCATGTACCATCATCCATCTTTCATTATTACCTCAGCCTATTTAGGACAAATTGGAATGTTTCTGATTTGTTGAGAGGTAATCCAACATAACTCAGTTCCTCTTGTCCTATAAATTTGCTGTGTAAAAGCAAATGCTATCATATGGCCCCAAAGTATTCTGGTTAAATTTGAGTTTTGTTCTGAATTGCTAGTGCTCTACATTTGGTGAAATTTGTACATATCTCTTTTAATTTTATAAATTTAGATCATATATGTATCTTGGCCTCTTCTTTACTAACAGATAAACTTAAAGTATTTTTCAAGGTCATCAAGGAACTGCTTAGACAGTTATTTAATGTCTAATGTTATATTAGACATTGAATGATTTTGTTTTGGTGGTTATTTCTTTTGTTTCTTCTCTACTCTGAAACTCACTTTTCTGTCTTCCTCAATGTGACTTTTAATAGAACTTTTAAAACTTTTGTTTGCCTGACATTGTACTTTTCTAGTTCTTAACTTTTCGACAGTTTTGACATTTCTATCTTTATTTCCATTGTCTGTGCAGACTTTATCCTGTCGAGTTTCCTCCCTAATTCTCTCAAAATTCACATATTTACAGTCTTAAATTACTACTTCTAAGAGCTTTATTTCAAAATTTATGTACTTATCATGAATTTCTTAAATGTATTTTTAGTTTATTTTTTAACTTTTTAAAGTTTACACTTCAGTGGTTTTTAGTATACTCACAAAATTTACAACTATTACCACTATTTATTTCCAGAACATTTTTATTGCTCCCCAAAGAAACTGTACCCATTTAGCAATCACTGTTCATTTCCTCCTCTTCAAGCCTCTGGCAACCATTAATCTACTTTCTGCCTCTATACATTTGCCTATCCAGGAGTTACTTCATATAAATGGAATCATATAACGTGGAGTTTTGTGTCTGGCTTCTTTCATTCACTCTGGTGTTTTCAAGGTTCATCCATGTTGTAGCGTGTATCTGTACTTTATACCTTTTATTGCCAAATAATATTCCATTGTAGGCATATACCATATTTCATTTATCACTTTTACTACATACTCAGTTGATGGATGTTTGGGTTGTTTCTACTTTTTGGCTATTATGAGTAATACTGCTGTGAACATACATGTACAAGTTTTTTTGTGGACATATGTTTTCAGCTCTCTTGGTTATATACCTAGGAATAGAATTGCTGGGTCATATCATAACTCCGTATTTAATGTCTAAAGAAACCGCCAAACTGTTTTCCAAAGTGGCTATACTATTTAACATTTCTACCAGCAGTGTTTGAAGGTTCGATTTCTCTACTTCCTGGTCAACACTTGTTATTGTCTTTTTTATTGTAGCCAGCTAGTATGAAGTGATACCTCACTTTGATTTTTGTTTTGCATTTCCCTAATTAATAATGTTGTGAGCATCTTTTCATGTACTTACTGGCTATTTGTATGTTTTGTTTTTTTTTCTGGAGAAATGTTCATGTCCTTTTCCCACTTAAAAATTAGGTTATTTATCTTTTTATTGTTGAGTTGTATATTCTGGATATAATTCCCTTATCAGCTGAGTGATTTCAAAAATTTTTTTTCCATTCTATAGATTGTTTTGATGGTGCCTTTTTTGTTATTACAGTAAAACATACATAACATAAAATTTACTATTTTTTAGTATTTTAAGGGTACAATTCACTGGTATTAAATACATTCACAATGCTGTGGAACTATCACCTTTATTCATTTTCAGAACTTTTCCATCACCCCAGACAGAAACTCTGTACTCATTAAACAATAACTCTCCTTCTTCTTCTACCCCAGTCCCTGATAACTCCTCTATTTTTACTGTGTGGCTCTATGAATTTGCCTATTCTAAGTGCCTCATGTAAGTGGAATAACATAGTATTTGTCCTCATGGTGTCTTTTATAGCAGAGAAGTTTTTAATTTTGATGAAGTTCAGCTTACCTTTTATTTTTCAAGTAATTTTTAATGATCTTAAAATTCTTCATTTATATGATCACTTGTGCTTTTTATGTCATACCTCAGATGCTATTGCCTAATCCAAGGTCATAAAGATTTATTTTAATCATTTTTGAGTACTCTCTTACTTGGTTCTTTCATCCATTTTCAAACATCAATGTAACTATCAGAGGTTTTGTGAGAAGGCTTTGTTAAATGTTCTTATTTATTTATTTATTTATTTAATGTTTATTTTGAGAGAGAGAGAGAGAGAGAGAGAGAGAACAAACATTCAGGGGAGGGGCAGAGAGAGAGGATCCCAAACACTGATAGTGCAGATCCCAGTGCAGGCTTGATCTCACAGCCATGACATCATGACATGAGCTGAAATCAAGCGTTGAAAGCTCAACTGACTGAGCCACCCAGGTGCCGTTAAATGTTCTCTTTTAAAATTTTTAGATCAGGATAGTGGCTTTCAAATTTTAGAATCTCCTGGGATGCTTACTAAAACTACAGGTTCCTGAGAGGATATTTGTACATTTGTAGTAAACTTCTAGGAGACTTCACATCACATTGAAAAAGTGTGTAAGTAAAATAGGCCAGCATAGTGATTAAGAGCATGGGTCCTGGAGCCTCACTACCTGGGTGTGAGGTAGACAATCCTGGTTGTCACTTTTTAGCTGTATGATCTTGGGCAAGTCACTTATTCTCTAGGCATTCATTCCCTCTCTTATGGGGTCCCTTGCTCTCTCTGTTGCAAGGATTAAACAAGCAAATATCTGTGAAGTGCTTAGAGTAATTTGGCAATAGTGTTAACCCCGTAATTGTTAGATATTGTCATACCCTTTAATTTTAGTAATGTCATTTCTAGGGACCTAATCTAGAACATTATCAGCGATGTTGCAAAAAGATGTAGGTATAACAGTTTCATCACAGAGTAATTGCAAGAATTTACCATATATAGTCTAAATTAATGAAATTTATGAAATGCCATTTGCTAGTCATATTTTCAAAAATATTTAATACCATGAAAAATAATGACGTAAATGAAAAAGTCAAGTAAATATACAACTATATATAAATTATGTCTCTAAACTTCTTTGAAAATATGGGGTAGGTAAGCAGAGTGTTGGTCTTACATTGCATATAAAGAAGTATGTTAAAATGTTGACATGGGTTATTCTTGGAAGCCAGGAGGAATGATTTTAATTTTCTTCTGTACTTTATTGTACTCTCCTGACTTCAACAGTAAGTATACACAGAAAAACAAATCATTTTATTTATTTATTTGTTTATTTTTATTATTTTAGAGAGAGAGCGCACACAAGCAGGGGAGAGGGACAGGCGGAAAGAGAAAGAGAATCCCAGGCAGGCCCTACACTGAGCGCAGAGCCCAACATGGAGCTTGGTCCTACAACCCTGGGATCATGACCTGAGCCAAAATCAAGAATCAGACGCTCAACTGACTGGGCCACCCAGGTGCCCCCAAATTATTTTTTTTTAAAAGACAAAACATGGGGAAAGCTCACTGTAAAATAGGAAAAATGACAGGAAAATAGGAAAAGCCCAATGTGAAATAGGAAAGCAGAATGTAAATAGGAAACCTGAGTCCTAGTACTAGTATTGTTATTAAATAGTCTCAGGCCTCGGGATGCCTGGCTAGCTCAGTAGAGCATGCAACTCTTGATCTTGGGGTCGTGAGTTCAGGCCCCACTTTGGGCTGGCAGATTACTTAAAAAAATAGTTTTCAGTCTTGAATGAATTTTCTGTTTACCTTGGGGGACAGAGTTTCCTCATCTGTGAAATGGGAAATTGAACTAAAATTAAAAAGACAGTATGTAGACTGGTTAAGAGTTGGGAGGTTAGAGGGGGGAGTTAGGGACTGCAGTTTAAGAGATCACTGTGTGGGTTCATGCCCTGGTTCTTCTTCCTATTCACTTGGTGACTTCTGGCAAGTAATTTAACCTCTCTGTGCCTCAGATTTCTTGTTTATAATGTGGAGATAGTAATAATACCTCATAGGAGGGGTGTGAGAATTAAATGAGTTAATAATACATGTAAAGGACTTAATATAGAATCTGGCACATAGGAAGGATTCAATCAATGTTACCTATTTTTACTGGTATATAAGATTCTTTCTAATGCAGTCATTTATTTCCAATAATATTGTTAGTCAAGTGAGCAATTCTTAAATTTGTCATTTGAAATTTAGCTCATTTTTTATTTAGGTATTTTGAAGTCCCCGTTTCCCTCCCCCAGCTTTACTATTATGTCTTATGTTTAGTATAGGCAGCTTCTTTGGGGCCTAAATTATCTTATTGTTGAGGGTATTTTGTAGACTTTTTCAGCAGTAAAAATCTCATTTGATTTTATAGAGGTTTTTTTTTTTTTTTCCCAATTCTTTTTGTTCTGAAACTAATGCATGTAGCTTAATATAGTTGTAGTTAAGTTACATAGGCTGTTAGGTTGTACCTAGTTTTCTTCAACTGATGTTTCAATTTTAAATTTAGGAACCAGCATAAAGCCCAAGAGAATGTTACAGCTCAATTAGTCCATTCTAGTAAAAGCTAACTTTGTAAGGTAAACAACTGAACTGTTGGTAGAGCATGACCTACAGTAATGACTGGGTGCATAGATGTTACTTAACTTAATCCCAGAAAAAGACTGTATCCAAATGGTTTAAGAGAGAAATCTGAGTATGTGAAAATCACTTTCCGAGTCAGCAACCATGTTAATTCATTTTGGAACTCCTAACAGACTACAGAAATAGATGACTTTCATAATATTATATCATTTTCTTTCACTGACTATATATGACATACTTAATTAAAGTGACTCAGCTATTCCATCCCTTTGGAAATTTTCATCTGTAAGCAAGTCACTGTATGGTACCTCAGTTTATGGTGGCAGTCATAATGAAGATGATTATTTATTTTTTTCCCTGCGAGGGATAAGAATGAAAGTTGTATTTCAATACATTTATTCTTAGATCTTTAGAAGCTCTCCCCTTCTCTGCAGGGTTATAGCTGCAGTAGATAGCCCACTATAGGGGTCATTATTTCTGTGTTGGAGAACAAATTAGTTGAGTAACATTGTCAGGAAGCAAAAGGCAGGAGTTTGACTCCACAGTTATGGAATATAGTTTGTTACTTAAAAACATATTAGAGGATTCCTCTTATTATAATAACTTTTGCTTATAAAACATATTTATGTAATTCCCATGACAGGAGAAAAGTGCTGTGTCTTCTGATTTGATAGACAAAATCAGCTCAAGACAGCTTTGTGACTCACTGACAGAGGAGGGAAGAATTCTTCTTGCCTTAAGGATTGGATTTTATTTTAGGATGAGTTATTTGTCTAAGTACAGATATGAGAGAGTTCCTACCCTACATGTCAAGTCTCCTATTCTATCTTCCCAGAGATTTGACGCAATGCCTCCTAACTCCCAAATGTATACCTTTGTATCATCTGCTACTTGGCTCATGTTAATTACATAGTGTTTATATTTCTTCCTCCATGTTTTTCTGAATGTAAGAATTTGTGAGTTTTTCCTTTAAACATTTTGAGCTAGAGTTTTAAACATTCGTTGGTTTGTTTCAGTTAAAAAAAATCATTTCTTAATATAGAAGAGACTGGTAACATGTCTGCTTCTATGGAGGGAAATTAGGAAACTGTGGGATGTAGGGAAGACATTGTGCTTTCCACTGCATCACTCAACCTTTGGAACCCATTACATTTTTTTCCCCAAAATTTTAAACCTAATTTTATAGCATAGCATAAATACGTTCACAAAGCTTTGTTTGTTTTATGGGTTTTAGCCCTTTTAAAGTTGAGACCACAAAATCTCTTAAAGTTGACTATGAATGTTTCATTGAAGACATAATGATGAATTTACAGTCTTCCTTAAATGACCCACTTAAACTTGATTCACTGATTCACACCATAAACTTTAAAAGGTGGATTGTTGGTGTCAATTGATGGCTTAATTCTTCTAAAGTTAGTTCATAATCAACTGTTGCAAACTGGACCATATTCTCAATTTGTTTCTTCACTTCAACATCAATGTCCTTTAATTCTTCAACATTGGCTATATTGCTGTCTACTCTTCTATCTTTGAGAAGCATAATGAGGTCACTCTTCTTGTATTTCTTCTTGTGTATGATAACTGACTCTAGGATCACTCATACTGTGTCCTGGATATTGGTGAGTCTGCAGCTACATCAGCATGACCCCCTTCACAGATCTATGATAGGCAGCTACGATCTTTGTTGCTTCCTGGACACATAGAACATACATTCCATCTGCTCTTAGCCCAGGAATAAAATTTTCTCTCTTGTAGTAATCAGTGCTGGCTGTTGCTCTCTCAGCAGATGCTCCCATTCCACAGCAGTTATTCCCACAGATGAAAATAAAGGTTGATTTCCACAAAACTGTCATATTGTAATTTTCAAATATAAAGTCAAGCAGAACTCATCTTTTCCATTGTATTTACAGGCCAGACCCATACCGGCTCCCAGGGGGACCTGAGCTCTGACAATGTCATTGCCCCAGTAGTTAGCAGTTCTTGGCATACATGTGCATTGATCCTTCTTTGTCTTTAGTACAGGCTTCTCTTTGTTCTGTAAACTCTACAAATTTCTGGGACAGAAGGGCCACAAATAAAGCAAAAGCCCAGTAGGTTGAGATGAGATGATCCATGATATTTATCCAATCTCAAGTTCCGCACAAACTTCTTGACACTTCATGAGCGATAAAAACCACGAATAATATTCTGTTAATGCTCTTGGTGAAGAGTCTGATCATTCTCTACTATTTGAGTCCCTCTTCCCTGATGAGCACTGTTATGATAGGAGGGCCCTCTTCTAATCCATGAAGGTCACATTTCTTAATTTCAAATGTAGCATCATTTGCAAAGTTACAGGATATGTCTCTAGCAAGCACTCTCCTAGCTGTGATAGTCAGGAAATGGTGGGTATCTTTTTCTTAGAGCATCTTCCTCTTGAGTGCAGGCCCTGGTAATAGCTGCAGTGGTGGTGATGATGTCATTCTCTACACTGGGCCATAGGCCCACAAACATTTTATAAGACTGTATGATATTCATGAATGGGCTGTAATTTTCTTAACCATCCTTCCATTGTTATAGTTACCATTGTTTGGAAACTATTATAAATTTTGCTTTGCTGAATATCTTTATACTTAGATCTATCTTTATTCACATTTTTTTTTTTATTACTTCTTTAGGCTGAATTTTCAGAAGTGAATCAAAAGTCACATTTTAAAAGCTCCCTTGGTATACCTTGGTAAACTGCTTTCCAGACAGTTTATTCTCCCATGATTAGCTTGTGAAAATGTTTCTTTTATGTCAGTCTTGGAAGCACGAAATATTTGTTATTTAAAATACTTCCTGCTACTTTTATTATTGACAAATTGAACCCCTTAAATTTTTATATTTCAAGGTCAATATGGGTGTGTGTATATTTATTCTTTTTTTTTTTAGATTTTTTTTTTAATGTTTTTTTTTTTTTTTTTTTTTTTTTTTTGAGAGAAGCGCGTGTGAGAGCGAGTTGGGGAGGGGCAGAGAGAGAGGGCGACACAATCCGAAGCAGGCTCCAGGCTCTGGCTTGATGCGGGGCTCAAACTCAGGAACCATGAGATCATGACCTGAGCCGAAGTCAGACACTTAACCAACTGAGCCGCTCAGGCATCCCTGTATTTATTCTTCTTATCCTTCCTCTGTTCAGTGGCTTTTCAAAAACGGCCTTATTAACATATAATTTACACTCCATAAAATATTCCTATTGTACATGTCAGTTGTGTTTACTTGAAGTGAATGATTTTTAGTAAATCTGTAGTTTGTTACCATCACCATAATCCAGCTGTAAAGTATTCTCATCACCCAAAAAGTTTCCTTTTGCCCATTTGCATTCAGTCCTTTATCCCACACCCAGCTTTAGGCAACCACGGATCAGCTTTCTGTCTCTGTAAATTTGCATATTCTGGAAATAACAAATAAACAAAATCATATTCAATTCCTTTGTGAATGGCTTCTTCCGCTCAGCATTGTTTTTGAGGTTCATCTATCTTGTAAAATATATCATAGTTCATTTTATTTATTTAAAAAATGTTTATTTTTGAGAAAAGGAGGGCGCATGCTCAAGTGAGTGAGGGAGGGGCAGAGAGAGAGGAGAGAGAGAGAGAGAGAGAGAGAGAGAGAGAGAGAGACTGAGAATCCCTAGCCAGGTGTGGCACTCCAACTCAAGAACTGTGAGATCCTAACCTGAGCCGAAATCAAGAATCAGACTCTTAACCAACTGAGCAACCCAGACGCTCTTTTATTGCCGATATATCTTATTTGTTCAGTAATTGATAGACATTTGGTTTGTTTCCAACTTTTGGTTATTATAAACAAGGAACTATTGCTGCTAGGAACATTTGTGTACATTTCTTTTTGTCTTTGATTTCTCTTGGGTAGATACCTGGGAGTACAGTTGCTTGAAACCCATTAAATTTCTTATCATTACTTAGCCACAAAAATGTTTCTTTAAAAGAATAGATGATAGCACTAGATTTGAGAAGGAACACAGTTCTATGATGTAATAGTTAACGTGGAATGATTAGAGTAGGCAAGTGAAAAGTTCTAACACATGTAGTATGACTAATAATGGAAACCACTTCAGGATTTATTGGTAGATGAGCAACTACCAGAACCTAAAACCAAGTGAAGGCAATTAAAATTAATGGGTATCTAAAAAAACATTGAAAACTTTGGTTCCATGAAAAATGAGAAAAATGGAAATGGGACTTCATTTGCATTTATTTTGACAGAAAAGTGAAAATATGTAACACATAAAATGTCCTTCTTAACATAAAAGAAGGCCATCAAGACTTTTGTAGATAAACAGGCCAAAGATATAAGCAGTCAGTTCATTCAAGATCAATGTATACAGCAAGTAAACATTCCTTCTTGCTAGTGATCACAGAAATCAATATTTAACAAGTTGGTTATATTAAATTAGCAAAATTGATAGCGCTGGATGGAAAGATTGTGTTAGTGATGTTGCTTTGTATGTTGATCTAGTTCATGTACAAAGCAATGTGGCAAAGCCTATCCAGATCCTTGGAATAGTAGATTCGGAAGTAACTTTTATTTTAGCTTTCTTGAATGTAATTTAAAAATTTTAATAGTAAATTATTAAGGGAGGGAATACATCAGAAGATAAGAAAACAGTACAGATTTTCCCCATGTGCTGAAGGTGAGTCTGGTTGTGCTATCCTCTCCACTCTGTCTCTGTGACTCATTCAAACTCTGGAGGCACTAACTCAACGCAGCTTTTTTTCTTTCCAGCCAGAGAACACATGTTTGTTCTTCTGTAGCCTGAATCCTGCTTTTACAGCTTTGGCTAAATCCTGGATCCAGTTGTTCTTTAATCCAATGACTCACACCTTAGGAGTTACCCATCCCACTCCACGAAAATGCTATTAACTTTCTCATTTGGAATAAATAATTCTGTCATATTCTCTCTACAATTTATATCAGTAAATTTGCTTTAGACACTCACAGGAAAATATGCTTCCTATTGATTTTTTTTTTAAAGTTCTTTGTGGGGTTCTTCTGTATGGGTGGGACCAAACACTTGTGTCACTCCCAGTTAGTACACTTACAGTACAGTCATCCAACAGTAAGTGATTTTTTAGTTTGACAAATTGTCTGCCAAAAAGTGATAAAGTAGAACATTCATTGAATCAAGAAATGGAACTTGATCCTTGCTTTATTTTCCCCCTGCGCCTTTCAAGTTATCTTTTTTCTTCTAACTTCAGAAATTCTTTCCGTTTCTGATAAATTTTTATTGGATTGATAATATTGATAATATTTCCCCCTAAGTACTAACATTATGGATTTTTACATTATCATACTTGTTATATAAGGCTGTAAGATTTTAATTGTTAGTTGAGCTTATGTGAAGTCATAGGTAATGTGTAACAAGAAGTTAGGAATGATAAAAGACAAAAAAATTCTTATTCATTTTATTATGCTTGCCAGCAACTTTTGGTTTATTAAGAATTATATTATCAATTTCCTTTACAGACAGCAACCATAAATACTCTTCTACTAAAACTGTAAATAATCTTTTCCTATAGGTAGTAGTGTAACTGTATCTGGTCCCTTTAGGTATTTCTACTCAAATTGGCTTAACTACTTAAGGATCTCAGGAAGGGATGGCACTGTAGGTCCTATTAGTTTTTGATTAATTAATGCAACAGAATCGGAAAGTCCAGTCAGTTAGGTGACTTGACTTATCTTGAGCTCTGATTTCTGCCAGCTTATTCAGGTCACTTACGGTGTCTCTTTTTTACACTGGGAGAGGTATTGTTAGCCCTTGGCCATTTCCCTGGCATCTTGGATGTTTCTTTTCCTGATTTTCATATACCTGACTATCCTATCTGGTATTCCTTCAAGCATTTTCTCCATTAATTTCTCCTTAAATGCTAGTGTTTCTAAAAGTTCAGTCATTGTTTTCCCTGTGATTGTTACTTTTGGATCATTTCATACATCACAATATTAGTAACCACTCAAATGCTGGTACCTTTCAGATATCTTGAGCCCTAAGTTCCAAGTTTTCTGTCCTCTGCCTGCTGACATTTACTCACTTGGATGTCCAATAGAGACTCCAAAAGCAATATACTCCAAACTGAAATGAATCATTCACTCACCACCCCCCTCCAATATTTCCAAATATAGATAATGGCATTATCATCCAGTAGCCCACGCTAGAAACTGCTTTCTTCAACACTGAACACATAGGATCAATCACTAAACCCCTTTCACTACTAAGATCCTAGTTTAGAATCTTATTATTTCTTTATTTTAGTACCCTCATAACTGGTCTTTCTGCCTTCAATCTAGTACGCCTCAAACAATGTCAGTTTGATCTCAGTACTTTCCTGCCTAAACCCTGTAGTGGCAAGTACCCTGTCATCTATATGATAAAGGTTGTACTGCTTGATATGTCTTAAAAGGCTTGGTGACTTCTTACTTCTTGAGCCTCAGTGCTATACTTCACATGCCAGACCTTCTCCTCAGTCTCCCCCTACTGCTGCCCCCCATGTTGTTTCTTACCTCTGTTTGCTCATTCTGTTTAAATCCCTTCTCCACTCATCTTGACTCTTACTCAGCCTTCATGATTCAGCATAGACAGTTCCTTTAAGAAGTCATTTTTGAATCTTCAGGGTGCCCTTCTAAGTGCCCTTCTTGTCTACTGGATTATTCTTATTCGTATATGAAAATGTTTTTTCTTTTAAAAAAACTATCTTGACTTCACTTTCCCTTCCAGCTATTGCTCATCTTTTTTGATAGAAATTTTTTTATTGAGGCATAATTGATATACAACATTATATGAGTTTGATATATAATGTTGGTATACAACATTATATGAGTTTCAGGTATACAACATAATGATCCACTATTTGTATATATTGTAAGATGATCATCATAAGTCTAGTTAACATCCATCACCATACATAGTTACAGAATTTTTTTCTTCTGTTGAGAACTTTTAAGGTCTACTCTTATAGCAACTTTCATATATGCAGTACAGTAATATAAACTATAGTCACCATGCTATACATTACATCCCTGTACTATAACTAGAATTTTGTACCTTTTGACACCCTTCACCCATTTCTTCTTACCCTCACCCCCTGCCTTTAGCAACTACCAGTCTGTTCTCTGTATTTATGAACTTGTTTTTTTGTTTATTTTTAGATCCCACATGTAAGTGAAATCATACAGTATTTGTCTTTCTATCTCTCAATTTCAGTTAGCATAATGCCCTCAAGGTCAATTTATGTTGTCACAAATGGCAAGATTTCATTTTTTAATGGCTAAATAATATTCCATGGTGTGTGTGTGTGTGTGTGTGTGTGTGTGTGTGTGTGTGTATTTATCCATTCATCCATCAGTGAACACTTAGGTTGTCTCCATACCTTGGCTATTGTAAATAATGCTGCAGTAAACATGAGGGTGCATATATCTTGAGTTAATGTTTTCATTTTCCTCAGGTAAATACTCAGAAGTGGAATTGCTAGATCTTATGATAGTTGTATTTTTTTTAACCTCCGTACCATTTTATGTAGTGGCTGAACCCATTCACATTCCCACCAACAGTGTACAAAGAGTCTGTTTACTTGACATCGTTGCCAACACTTGTTATTTCTTATCTTTTTGGTAATAGTCATTCCACCAGGTGTGAGGTGATATCTCATTGTGGTTTTGATTTATATTTCCTTCATGATTAATGATGTTGAACATTTTCTCATGTGCTTGTTAGACATCTGTATGTCTTCTTTGGAAAAGTGTCTATTGTGATCCTCTGCCCATTTTTAAATCAAATTGGTTTTTTGTTTTTGTTTTTGTCTTGTGTTGGATGAGTTCTTTATGTATTTTGGATATTTACCCCTTAATAGATTAATGATTTGCAGGTGTTTTCTCTCATTCAGTAGGTTGATGGTTTTCTTGGCTGTGCATGCACATTTCTTTGCTTCCCTTTAGAGCAAAACTTCTTAAAAGATTTGTCTATAGGTGTGGTTTCTCATTCCTCTTCATTCATTTTCTCTTGAATCATTCCAGTCAAGCTTTCATTTGCTGCTATATCTATACAGTTCTTGTCAAGGCCATCAGTGGCTTCCAAGTTGCTTTTCCAGTGGTCAATTTTTGTTTTTTATCTTACTTGATTTTTCAGCATCATTTGACGTAGTTGATTTCTCCCATATTCTTGGAAAACATCATTCCCGTAACTTTTGGGACATATCACTTTCCCTTGGTTCTTCTCATACTTCACTGGCCACATTTTAAATTTCTTTTGCTTGGTCTTTTTCTCCCTGACCTGTAAATTTTGGACTGCTCCAAGGCTCTGTCCTTGGCCTTCCTGTCTGTCTGTACTTGCTGTCTTGGTGATTTCATCCCATCTCTTGACTTCACATTCTTTGTATGTGGTTGGTGACAACCAAATTTTTATGTTAAGCCCAGACTTCTTTCCTGAACTCTGAGTTCTTATCCAACTGCTTTTTTGACATTTCCGCATGATGTCTAACAGCTCCCTCAAATTTAATATGTCCAAAGCCAAACTGCTAACCCCTCCCTCAACCTCAATAAAAGATTAAAAAAAACACAAAAAAGGGGCGCCTGGGTGGCGCAGTCGGTTAAGCGTCCGACTTCAGCCAGGTCACGATCTCGCGGTCCGTGAGTTCGAGCCCCGCGTCAGGCTCTGGGCTGATGGCTCGGAGCCTGGAGCCTGTTTCCGATTCTGTGTCTCCCTCTCTCTCTGCCCCTCCCCCGTTCATGCTCTGTCTCTCTCTGTCCCAAAAATAAATAAAAAACGTTTAAAAAAAAAAAACAAAAAACAAAAAACAAAACCTTACCTCCTTTAACCCTCCCAGCTCACATAGATGCAATTACATCCTTCTAAGTTGCTTAGGTTAAAAACTTTGGTATTGTTCTTGACTCCTTTCTTTCATGTTGATTCATACAGATTCATACATCCAATCTGTCAGGAAATCTTGTGTTGTATAAATTACATTTCCTGTGTGTGCTGTGTTGTGTAAAGGTTAATCTTATGCTTTTTCAGTTTTACAACTGTTTTTTAAGAGCAAGAATCCTGAAGACCGTAGTTATACCAAATCTCTTAGTTTGAATTACCTCAGGTAAAGAATTCTGGTGGGTTGTTGAAGCTATTCCGTTCAGAATTGAATCTTGTAATCTGAAAGAACAAAAAGGAAGTGAGCTGTGAAAACTCTTAAGTACAGTTCAAAAGTCAGTGATTTTACATCTGAAGTCTGTTGTTCACATGTGCAAGATGATGACTAGCCCTTATGAATTTATTGGACTTCTTTCCTCTTTGATTTCCCTTGATGTTTACCTCTTTTTTTCCTAGCAGATTCTGCTTTTGTATGTCATGCAGTTGAGTGTGTATCCCTCTTTTGCTTTTTTTTCTTTTTATCTTCCTTTTGCTCTCTTCCTCTAAATTTTTTAAAAATATTTACTTATTTTGAGAGAGAGAGAGAGAGAGACAGAGTGCGAGCAGAGGAGAGGCAGAGAAAGACGGAGGGAGACACAGAATCCGAAGCAGGCTTCAAGCTCTGAGCTGTCAGCACAGAGCCCAATGTGGGGCTCGAACCCACGAACCATGAGATCATGACCTGAGCTGAAGTCAGACCTTAACCAATTGAGCCACCCAGGTGCCCCTTGCTCTCTTCCTCTAAATGACCAGAATGTGGAATTGAAAATTTGCTAGGCTTATTGAATAAAATATTCTCTTTTAATTTTAAAGTATTTAAGATTTCTTTTTTTAAAAAATGTTTATTTTTGAGAGAGAGCATGCTAGTGTGAGCAGGGAGAGAGAGAGAGAGACAGAGAGAGACAGAGAGAGAGACAGACCCAAGTAGGCTCCACACTTGTCAGCACAGAGCCCAATGTGCACGGCCCCATCCCACGTCCATGAGATCATGACCTGAGCCAAAATCAAGAGTTGGTTGCTTAACCAACCGAGCCACCCAGGCACCCCGATTTAAGATATTTTTTGGTGGAGATAAGCACGGTGAACATTTTGTATACATTCTTTCAGATTTTCGTTTTCTAATGGTATATTAGCATATATATCATTCTTTCTGTGTAAAGGGACTACTGTATATCTTGATATATTTTAATTTCAGTACCAATAACTCTACCTCATTATTTTTTATGATTGTGATATTGTGATTGTGATGTCTGATATATCATCAGATGCACATATGTAGTTTGGTTTGACATTATCTGTCTCCAGTTTTTAACTTCTGTTAGCCTTGCTTAGTGAACATGCTTATGCATTTGCCATTGCACGTGTGTGAATATTTCAGTGTTTCTATAGGTTAGATTTCTGGATGTGGAATTAGTCAAAGAGTATAAGCATTAAAAATCTTTGCGGTGCCTAGGTGGCTCAGTTAAGCCTCTGACTCTTGATTTCAGCTCAGGTCATGATTTCATGGTTGGTGAGATTGAGCCCTGTGTCAGGCTCTGTGTTGACAGCAGGAAGCCTGCTTGGGATTCTCTTTCTCTCCCCACCCCCCCTTCTCTCCCACTCCCTTGCTCACGCATGCACATGCTTTGTCCCCCTGTCTCTCTCTCAAAAATAAACAACCATTAAAAAAAAAGCTTCATAGGTATTGCTCAATCATTTTCCAAAAAGGTTGTAGCACTTTATATTCTCATCCCCAGTATATGAGAGTGCAATTCCTCCACATTCTTGCCAGAACCAGGTATCAAACTATTTTTAATTTTTGTCAAACTGATATTGACCACTTTGCTAATTGCCCATCTTCCTGAGCTTTTAGGTCTCTTGAGAGTTTCAGAATTAGATGCTTATTTACTCCTTCACATACATTTCACTCTCTTTCCCTTTAAACAAAATTCAAATAGTATAGGAGGGTGTAATGCAGTAAACTCTGTCTCTGCCCTGATAGTTTAAAGGGTGTCCAAGTGGCATTTTGAGTTTTGAACTGAGTGAGTTATGGCCTTCTGTTTGCATTATTCTATGACTTGACTGGGTTTCCAGACCTGTCACTCAGGGCCAGGAGTATAGTAGGACTCTTGTTTAGAAATGGAATTATGACATCGCTGAATATCTCATGGCTTAGTTTATTCATAAGTTGGTTCATAATGTTAAATGAACTGTAGATTGCTAATCTATGTAATACTTTCTAAGTGTATTTATGTATATACTTGAGAGCAGTACTTTCCTTTTGATTTAACTTTGATTTGGGAATCCCTGGTCCATATTGTGATATATATTTTACATTTTTCATGAAAAGTTTTTAGTTGTGCTATGAGACAAAGGTTTAGATGCCTTTGTTCTGTGCACAGGTTGTGGTTATTTATGGTAATATTCACATGTATTGGGGGCGGTGACATACTATTTTTAACACCGTGTTAGAGTTCAGCTGTTACTGATCTATTTATATCTCTATCAGCTGTTTACTATTTAATTAATCAGCAGAGGACTTTATTTTTAAGAACTTTAACCAATAAAGGAAAATCTTGTATCAGTTCCTTTGAAGAAAGTCAGTGATTACATATTTATGCATATTCTATGGATTTAATAATAGCTTCCATTTTTTTATTATTTATAACTTGAAAGAATTTAATGTGGTATATTATTCTATAAGTATCAGAACTGATCTAGCTGGTTGACAATGTTTTACATATATATGTGTGTATATGTATGTAGATATATGCTGCCATTTGTTTAGTATGTACAAATATTTTGCTTAGTACTTTACACGCTTAGCATAATTTAACCTTTACAACAAACACTCTGAGCTAGGTACTGATATTATTCTCAATTTATAAATAGCGATTTATAAGTATCTTTATAACTAAAGGGTGGCTCAAAGAGGTTAAGTAACATAAGTAATACTCAAGGTCACACAGTAAGTTAGAAGGTGATAGAGCTGGAATTCAAACCTTAATGTATACTCTGTTTTATATAGCATGTTGTTATTTGGATGTAATACAGTTTGGCCTATCCTATGTTAAAACGAAACTTTTAGTTTCCATTGTAGAGTATGAATCATTTATATCTTGTTCTACGTTAAAAAAAATCATTTGTGACTTGTGCCTATTGGAACTTCCTAAGAGGCAATGAATGTTATAGATTAGAAAAGATAGAATAATAGTGCTGTTCTAAGCATGTTTTGGACATCAAGGTTTGGGAGTTAACTTAGAATAAAGCCTTGAGTCTCTGATTTAGGTGTTTACTTAGTGAGAAATGTTATCTGAGAAATAAATCTTGTTAAAGTGTTTAAACTGGGCTTTGGAAAGAAAAGAATGCTTTTAACAAGTAAAGAGTCTGGGTGGGTGGAAGCAAGGGTCCAAGAACAGCATAACCAAACACATGGATGCCTGGGGCTTATGTAGGGAATTGCTAGTAAAGCAAGGCTGGGATGGATGATAGTTTTTAGGAAGATTGGTAAATCAGGTTAGGGTGATCGGTGTCATTTTTAAAGTTATCACAGCTCTTGGATTTGATTTTTGAAGACACTAGAGGGACAAAAGCCCTTTTATAAAGGGAGACAAAGTGATCAAGTTTGCATTTTTAGGAAATAAGTTTAGCATCAGTGTGAAGGGTGGAGAGTATGGAATCATAGTCCTCATCTTGACAACGATTATGGACCTGGGTTAGAAGGACAGTAATGGGAAGGGAAAGGCAGGGTGGAATTGAGAGATTGTTCTGAATCTGAATCATAATTCATAGGAAATGGTGACATAATGGATGTCTTACGGGGTTATTGGTATTACTTATTACTAATAGTATTTATTATTACTACTGTTTTGCATTTGCTCTAAGTGGCTTCTCATAGTCATATTTATTGTATTATTAGTAGGCTGATGGTTGAATTCTTGACCAGAGGTGTTCAGGAAATGGTGGGGGAATGATGCGTTATAAATGTTACACTCAATGAAATATTTATTTAAAATCCTATTTGGGGGGGTGCCTGGATGGCTCAGTTGGTTAAGTGTCTAACTCTTGATTTCAGCTCAAGTCATGATCTCACAGTCTGAGATTGAGCCTCATGTTGGGCTCTGTGTTGGGCATGGAGCCTGTTTAAGATTCTCTCCCTCTCTCTCTCTCAAAAATGAAATGAAATGAAATGAAATAAAATAAAATAAAATAAAATACTATTTGGTTTATTCAGCAGACATTTTGTTAATGTCTAGGGATATCGCTGACAAAAAGGGATGCCACTGATCCTGATCTTCATGGAATTTGCCATAGTGATGAAGAGTCTAATAGATCTTGTTTGCTGTTCTTACTTTTCTGTGTAATCTTTGGGTATATGATTTAACTCCTAATCCTGTCTGATCATGTGGGATAACTGCTTATATAATAGTATTCTGAAGTTTAGATGAGGTAATGTGTGTAAAGTGCCCAGCAAAGTCCCTGGCATAAGCAAATATTTGTTCTCTTTTAATCTGCCATGGGTACGTAAACTAGGAAACACAAATTTATTAGGATTATTTCTCAAGTAGATGGCAGTAGGTAGCAAACACATTTTTGAAAGAGATTTTTTAAGTTTATCTTTCATGATGATTTGGCATCATAAAACCTGATTGCTGTTTTATTTTCTCCATTGTGAGTATAGATAGGTCACTTGGCTTGTGTGTCAGCCTCAATTTGCTGATGTATATGATCAAAATCATTCTTATTTCACAGGGTGATTGGGAGAAATATTAGAGATAGTGGCTATGAAATTGCCAGACAAACCTAAGTACATAGCTGAATGGTTCAGGTCAAAGAGTTTAAAATGCTTACGCTCATTGACCTCAGCCATTCAGCTATGTACTCATACATTCATCTCTGTACAATTACTAGCTTGGGAGGCCCTTTGGCAAGTTACTTAACTATTTTTAGTCCTCATTTATCTGTAGTATAGGGATAATAAAACATCTATCTCTATAAGATTAGTGTGAAGATTAAGTGAAAGAATGCACAGAAAGTAGTTTATCTAAGCGCATGGTAAGCACTCAAAAACTTGTGATTATCATATATTATGTGGTATGCTTTTGACATTATTGAACAGTGAACTCTTCTTGGTTTGGCTTTGCTCTGTAGGTGAAATTTCTATGTAGCTTAATTCTGAATATAAGCCATGTTACCTTTCATGGTAGTGAAGGAAAACTGATGATCCTTTTCAAAGGAAACTTCACTTTGGTCCTAAAAGTTTCCTAGGGAAAAATATTTTACGCCTTGTGTTTAAGTCATAAATGGAGGTAGAATTGATAATAAATTTCAGTTGAAAATAAAAAAAAAGAATAGCTCTTATCTGGGGGTATTACTTACCCATCCTCAGGAGCTTGGATGTCATGAGGGATTTTGGAGGGTAGGTGGCGTTTGAACATCTGAGTCATGTGGCAGCAAATGGGAGCCTCTGTGTTATACTCAGTCTTGAGGGGTTTATTTTCTTTAGTTCCAACATCATTTCCTATCTCAGTCAAAAAGATTGTTTCATAAGTTGCTTTGTTATTTCTATTTATTCACGTAATAACCAAAGCACTCAGTTGCAAATGTGTGAATTGTCAAAACCTTGAGGAGATAAATCTCTTGAAGAATTAACTGTCACTAAAAATGAAGAGACAGGAGTAAAGACCAAGATGTTTTAAAATTAAAATTACATGCCTGGGCACCTGGCTGGCTCAGTTGGTGGAGCATGTGACTCTTGATTTAGGGTTGTGAGTTTGGGCCCCACATTGGGTGTAGAGATTATTACTTAAAAATAATGTCTTAAAAAAGTAAGATTATATGCCAGCCTGAGTGGTTGTGCCTAACGGATGGAAAAGGCCATTGTGGTTATTTTCATTACCTTATTAAGCATTTTAAAAAGCTATGAATGTTCTTTTGGGAGTAGATGTACTATTTGTATCTTTTAACATTTCCATTGAATTTGTTTGCCAAATAAAGTGTTTTATGTGTGGGTAGTTTTTTTTCTTTTTTCTTTCTAAGTAAGATCTAGATTCCTATATTTTGCCAATTTTGCTAGTCTTTAATGGAAACTTTTTTTTTAGTATCTCCCTCTCCCCCATCTCTTAGTGACTATCTAAATGAATATCAGCTGTACTTAGATTGAGCCTGTTGTATGCATTATTAAATAATATGTAAGACTACATCCTTTAAATGTAGTACCTTGTTCAGTATTTCCCACAAATGTGATCACAGTGATTTACTTTTGTGGAAAATGAGGCTATTATTCTATGGATGAGGTTTTTAACTATCAGAGATACAGAATGGAAGTGCAATTACTTTGTTGCTTCAGCTGATCTCAGGATGGTTTAAGGTAACATTTTAATATCACAATATCCCCTTGTTCTATCTCTACTATGCTAAAATACATGATACTTTTTATAAATACCTATTTTAAATATTGAAATAAAATATTTGACGTTCTTTGAGGTAATTAGAGATTTCTTGGCATCTAAAAAATTGAGTTGGGGATCAGTATCTGTTCTTTAATACCAGTTACCTAAAGAGGAGCCTCAAAGTCAAAGTTGAATGCCTCTTGCTGTGATTAACACACCATGAGAGGAGAAAATAATTAGTATTTGCTGGTCAACCTGTTTTAGGATGTGGGAAATTGGTTATTAATCTCCGAATTAGAATTTGGTGTAGGCTTTCAATAGCCTCACCTCAGAACTAATGTTCTGATGATATATTTATTTTATATCTTGCTGAGCTTCAGTAATCTAATTTACTTTGCCTGAATTCTCAGTGAAGGATTGTCACAATTTGCATATTTCAGAAGGATGTGCTCATTGTAGCTTAATTTTGTATGTTTTGTATTATTCTCATTAAATTTTGAAAATTTCTCCTTCCCACCTTCTCTGTGTCTGTTCTTCATAATCTTATCTCTGTTCCTATGTAGAGAGATAGAAGAAATACGTTTTCTTTCTCTTTTGTGAGCTGTCTCTATAAGAAGAAATTATTGTACAATGAGTGTGTCTGGAATATCACTTGGAGATGGGAAAAATCTTGGCAAATTCATAACATTTGCAAGATCTTTGGGTGGACAGGTTCATTCTAGTTTATGTGTGAGATTTCATTTTGGTGAAGAACATTTTGCCACTTTTCCATGTGTTTTCCTATAGCATATGAATGGAACTTTGTATTTCCCCCTCCAGTGGCACAGCTTAAAAATTTTAGCCTCTGAAACATGTGGTTCTTTGCTAGTCAGGAAGCCAAGAATGTTATAGAAACAAAAAATATATAAGTATATAAACAAACAAATTAATATATAACAGACATGATGTATTCTAAGAAATAACTAAATTATTGGTGGCAAAAAATGTATAAGTCATGGGTCTCCCTATTTCTAGTTACACCCACTGCAAATCATCCTACACACAGATGCTAGATTATCAGAGCTGTTAGAATAATCTCCCTAAAACAATATTTGCATCAAATCCTTTAGTAGTGGTTTCTCTTAAGAAGTCTCAACTCCTTAGTATAGTGTGCAAGACCCTCTCTTACAGCTTCACTTTCTCTTGCATTTCCCCACTTCTTTCTTTGGCTTTGGTTACCCTCTGGGGCTGGGCATTAATTATACATAAATGTATTGCAATACCTGTTCCTTTTCCACCTCCTCCTTCGCCTTGCCTTTCATTCAGATCACCACCCTCACTTCTAAATGCCTCCTTAGCAACTGACTGTTCCTAACTATACTTCTTAGCAGCCTCTCCGGATTTTGGTACTTAATTCATACTCTGTTAACTTATTCTCAGTGTAGAGGTGGTTGCATTTGGTTTTATAGATGTGCAGTTTCTCCAAGACAGGTGCCAAGTAAATGATGTGCTTTAATTGTGGAGTTAGAGTTAAAATTGACCCTTACTATTCTGATTGCTTCAGGAAAACTTCATAAACAAAGTGGGATTTCATAAGTTTGTACTCAAAGACCAGAGAGTGTGTATCTAAGTAGGAGAGGAGGAAGACAGTGTGGAGGTTTTAAAGGAATAATGTCAAATCTGTGATAGCTGTGAGACCATGGCAATCTACTTAATATACCTGAGCCTCAGTTCTTTAATCTATAAAATGGAAATGGTAATATCTACTTGGTAGGATTGTTGTGAGGATCAGAAGTACCTGCACATAGCAATTAGTCAATAGATGGTAGCTATTTTTATAGGTTGGGATTTGTTTGATTTGGCCCAAGAAAAGATTTGTAGGTTGAAATAGAACTAATGGGAATGATGTCAGGGAAAATGGCAGAGAAGGAAGCTCCAAAGATTGGTTCCTTCACCAAGACAGCTATTAAGCTAGCATGAACTCTCTGAAGCAATTGTTTTGAAATTCTTTAGTCATACACTTGCAGCATCCAGTGGCGTGCTTAATGAAGAAAGAAGCTGGTAAATTTCTGAGAATTTTGGGTTTTACACAGTGACTACCATTTTCTTTTTTTTTCTTTAAAAACTTAAAAAAAAATGTTTATTTATTATTGAGAGACAGAGACAGAGTGTGAGTATGGGAGGGGCAGAGAGAGAGAGGGAGACACAGAATCCGAAGTAGGCTCCAGGCTCCGAGCCGTCAGCACAGAGCCCGATGCAGGGCCCAAACTCATGGACTACGAGATCATGACCTGAGCCGAAGTGGGACACTCAACCAACTGAGCCACCCAGGCACCCCCAGTGACTACAATTTTCTATCCCTCAGCCTTGTAACAATCAGCTGTGGGTATGGTGGCCCATGGTTCCTGATGTGACTTGCTTGTCCTTCAAAAATTGTGGTTTTATGTTTTGACTGCTGCTTTTGATTGCTGAGGGACCAGCACAGAGACTGACCATTGTTTCAAACCCCACAGGCTAATGTGATTTCTCTGGCATCTTCCAAAGAAATTTAAAGAGACAAAATACCTCTACCCCATTTTTCTGATTGGATCCTGGCATTTAAAGAAATTTCTGTCAGGACCCTGGCTGACCACAGAAATAATAGATCAGAGACTTCAGTGACAACACACAACAAGGAATATAGTCTTTGCAAAAAAATAAAAAAAAGTTTGGAAAAGTCACTAAACCAACAACTGTATCCTTCATCTAATAACAACAGCAATCTGTAGAAAGAGGAGAGAACCTAATTTCTAGAATTACCACGTTACAAGATTCAAGGTATCCAGTTTTCAACAAAAATACAGAACATACAAAGACATAGAAATTGTGGCCCTTAATAGGAAAAAGAAATCCCTGAAGAAGCTCAAACATTGGACTTAAGAGACAAAGACTGTAACTATTTTAACATTCTCAGAATGCTGAAGGAAAACATAGACAAAGAACTAAAGAAAATGAGGGGAACAATGTGTAAACACATGGAGTCTATCAATGAGAGATAGAAAGTAGAAAAAGTAAAATAGCTGAAATAAAAATCAGCGGAAGGTTTAGTAGCATATTTGAGCAGGCAAAGAAGGACTCAAAAAACTTAAAGATATGGTGATTGAAATACCCTGTCTGAGAACCAGAAAGAAATAGATGAAGAAAAATGAATAGTACCTAAGGGACATCATCAAGTGTATCAACATGCACATTATGGAAATCCCAGAAGGCAAAGAGATGGGAGAGAAAAGAACAGAAAAAAAAAAAAAAAATTGAAGAAATAATGGATGAAAAGAATTTAATGGTTTTAGCTCTTATATTTAGGTCTTTGATCCATTTTGAGTTAATTTTTGTATATGGGATAAATTAGCTTTATTTTTTTGCATGTGGTTATCCAGTTGTCCAGTCCAGAGACTATTATTTTCCTATTGGATGGTCTTGGCACCTTTGTTGAAATTCAGTTGCTTATCGATGTACAGTTTTATTTCTGGACTCTTAATTTTACTTTAAGTATGTCTGTACTTAGGCCTGTACCACACTGTTTTGATTACTGTAGTTTTGTAGTAAGTTTTGAATTCAGGAAGTGTGAATCCTCCAACTTTGTTCTTCTTATTCAAGATTGTTTTGCCTATTTAGGGTCCCTTGCAGTTCCATATGAATTTGAAGATTGACTTTTCCATTTTTGCAGAAAAGGCTGTTTGAATTTTGATAGGGATTGTATTGAATCTGTAGATCATTTTGGTTAATGTTGACACCTTAACAATATTAAGTCTTTCAGTCCACAAATACGGGATGCCTTTCTGTTTCTTTAATATTTTGTAGTTTTCAACGTATAAGTCTTTTACCTATTGGTTAAATTTATTCCCAGTTATTTTATTTAGGTGCCATTATAAATGAAATTGCCTTCTTAATTTCTTTTTTGCATTGTTCATTGCTGATGTGTAGAAACACAACTGATTTTTGTGTGTTTATCTTGTGAGCTGCAACTTTGCTGAATTTATTAGCTCTAGTAGCTTTCTTGTGGGTTCTATGGGATTTTCCATATATAGAATCATGCCATCTGTGAATAGACATAGTTTACTTTTTCCTTTCCAATTTGGAGGCCGTTTGTTTCTTTTTCTTGTGTCTAGCTAGAACTTCCAGTACACATTGCATAGCAGTGGTGAAAGCAGGTTTCCTTTTCATGTTCCTGATCTTAGGAAGAAAGCTTTCACTCTTTCACCATTGAGTATTATGTTAGCTGTGGGATTTTCATGAAAGTCCTTTATCATGTTGAAGAAATTCCTTTCTAATCCTAGCTTTTTTTTTTTTTTTTTAATCATGAAAGGGTATTGGTTTTTATCATGTGCCTTTTCCGCATCAATCGAGATGATTGTGTGGGGTTTTTTTTTTTTTCTTTCTGTTAATATGGTACGTTACATTGATTGACTTTCTTATATTGAACCACTTAGGATAAATTCCACTTTTTCAGCCAGCCTCTGCTTTTCCAGCTTGGGTGAATTGCAAGTTAGGGTGAATAGAGGTGAGGGCCTTGCATCAGTCCTTTAGGTAGTCCCAGACAGGTTAGAACAGATAGACAAAATAATTTGTGATTTAAGTCTACTCTGCTCTCTCTGGAACCAGGTACCAGGGTCCCACACTAGAAATGTGGGTTGATCTCTTCAAGACTTCTGTTGTACTGGGGAAGGGTATGGGACAAGAGTAAGTAATGCCACAAAGATGTCCTACCATTTTTAAGTTGCCTTTTTCTTGATTCAGTGTTCACTTAGTTGCTGTAAGACTATTTTCCAGAATTCTAATTCTAAAAAAGTTGGTTTTGACAGTTTCTCCTTGTTTTTCAGTGTTTTTGAAGTGGGATGGGAGCGTGGAACTGCCTACTTTGCTGTTTTGCTGATGTATCTTCATTTTTTTTTTTATTTTAAAAAATGTCCTTCTTTTTACCTTTTATTTTTCTTAATGGATTATTTGTTACATTTAGTCACTTGTGTCCTTCTAATTTTGTATTCATTTCAGAATGATTCTTTTTCTCTTATTTTTTGAGTTCTTTCACCTTTTCTGGAGTTTTGTAATTGTGATTTGTATTTCTTTTTCATGTTTTGAATTATTAATGTCTCTTAGCTTGCTTTGAAATTGTATAATTTTGATCTCAAGGTCTGTTTTTCATTATCTGTAGGGATGTTATTCTGTTCTTTAGCCTCATTTTTCTTAAAATAACTGTATGGGATGGGGCTTTGATATTTTTCTGTTGCTCATTTTTATGTGAAATTTGTTTTCCTGAACTTTCAGAAGGGAGTCATGGTTCAGGAGAACTTTTCTAATGTCACAGAGCTCCCTCTCCTGTTGTTTTTGTAAAATGCTCAAAAATACGGTGGCTCTTTTTCCCTTCTCCAGTTTTATTTGGATCTTTTCTTTCCTTGTCTCTCTTGTCCCTACCTTGCTCAATTTTGGTTTCAACCCAGCAACTTTCCTTATTATAGAACCCTGCCTTGGAAAGCAGTTTTGGTTGGTAGGTTGATTTTAAGAATTTATATGACTCAGGCTGCTCTAGCCTTTTTCAGAACTTAAGTCATGCTCACTTGTTATTGGATTGGGCTAAACCTTTTCCAATTTCAGCTTCTCCTCTCAAATTGCCATCACACTGTCCAGTGAATACCTACTGACTATTTAGATGTTCTCAAATCCCTCAAATGCGCCATTGCTTCCTTATGCATTCTTTTGAACAGATGCAGATTTCATGTATGTCTGCTGGCTATTGATGTTTTCCTCACTCATTTTTATTTTGAGGTTTGTGTGGATACCTTGCCACCTACTTTTTTTTTTTTAAACAATTTCCTTAAAACTTTTTTTAACATTCATTTTTGAGAGAGAAAGAGAGAGAGAGGGAGGGTGGGAGGGGCAGAGAGAGAGGGAGACACAGAATCCGAAGCAGGCTCCAGGCTCCAAGCTGTCAGCACAGAGCCCAATGCGGGGCTCAAACTCACAGACAGCAAGATCATGACCTGAGCCAAAGTTAGACGCTCAACCAACTGAGCCACCAGGTGCCCCGTCACCTACTTTTGTTGTAAATATTTTCTGTGGGATTTTGGTTTGCTATCTTAGTCAATCTGTTTGATTTTAATTCAGGTAATTAAAATTTTATGATGCAGTACCTGCCATATCTAGAATCCATAATCCATTCTGTGTTCACACTTTAAAAACTCTCCTGTATGGGCTTAGAGGTTCTGGCCCCTGGGCTATGGCATGTCTACTATATAGTGCTTTGTTCTGAAGTTTGAGTGCAAATGTTATTGACCTATTGGTGTTGGATATTGCAAAACCTATCAATGTAGAAAGGGTTAGAAAGAAGCAGTTTATCATTATAGTGGAAATGAAAAAAGTATTTACACATTTTAGCAAAGTTGAAAGTGATGCAAATGTATTTGTTTATGGAATGAACAACAAGAACTTTCTGAAGGCCAAGAACAAATTATGCAACCTGTGAAGTATAGTTCCTGTGTCATCAGGAACAACAGAATCAACAATCAGAATCAACAGAACCAGGGAAAAGTGGTGGGGCAGGGAGAACCTCTCAGTTTAAAGACAACTGTCAATGCCTGATTTCGGGGAGCTTAACATTTATTCAGAGGAAAACAAGGGGTTAATTGGAGATAAAATCTGAAAACAGTGAAAAGTTGAACTTTGGCCACAAGCTACAGAAGGTTTTATAAATTCAGGGCTCCTTAAACACCTGCTCTAAGTGAATACCTGGTGGCTAGTACAAACACTAGAGCTACTTGGGCATTCCTTATGCTACTAGGAAGTAAAGATAGTTAAAGCTTCAACAGGATTTGAAAAAAATTTTTAGAGTAGCCAAGACTGATCTCTTTTAAGGGAATAAAAAGAAGAAGCCTGATAGAAGGTTTGTCAGCATAGAGAAGAAAAATATTTCTGGCTTAAAAATGACAAAAGATCAGCTAACATACCTACTTATGGGGAATGCATCCAGGGACTGTAAGCACAGTCCCTTCCCAGGCTCTTACAAACAAATTAACCTCTTTATACCTTCAGGAGCCTAAACTGCACCTAGAATAGCTTCTGTACAATTTAGACTGAATAATAGTAGATTGTTTCATAGAAGATGCAGAAGCATAATTTTTAATAGCAATTTTTCAAACAGCCAAGGGTAAAAGGTTAAAGCATATTAATGAAAATAGTTGTGCAGGGAAGTAGACTGATGTGGTCTAGCTATACACAAATGCAAAGGCTCAGGGGCAGGAGTGGAGGTTAGTGTGGCTGAGAAGGATGAGGATAGAAAATAGTGGGCGTTAATGAGTTTGGAGAGGGAATGGAGAGCAAGATCATGCAGGGCCTTATAGGGTGTAATAAGAGCGTTAGGTTTCATTCTAGGTGTTTGGAAGCCACTAGTAGGTTGAGAGCAGAGGGAGGGTGAACAACTACTGTAAATGATATGTGTTCAAGCTAAATGGAGGCTGTGCTTCGGGCAGTAATACAGGCGTATCAAAATGAAAAGAACCTGGTTTAATGTTGACTTTAAGTTTTTTTAATTTGAAAATTTGTGGTTTTAGAGTCACCTAAGAGCTATGTAAGAAGTGTTGAAACACACACATATTTTTGTTTGCTAAAGTTTGTTAAACAGTACTGAACCTCATTTCATATATTCTTATTTCTATACAGTTTAAATCAAAATGCTAGCCACAGACTACTAAATTGACTTAGTAACACGCTAATGGATCAGAACTTGAAGTTTGCAAAACATTGTAAATCTAGTATAATCCCTTTATTTGGCCTGTCAAGATACTGCAAATGAGCCACCTAGAATCCAGATATTGCCACATTTCCCAAGAATATGTTCATTGAAAAACAAAACCAAACTCTCTTATATAGTGTAACAGTAGGTTGCAGTGTGGGAAACATTTGGAGGATAAGCACTCCTACTTGACTGTATTACCTGTGCTTTTCTCCCTGGTGTGAAATGGGAAGGCATGTCCATTTCAAATGGACTTGTCACATATCAATACAATTTTCATTATTAATGGTCTGTAATTAAATATATGAACTGCTAGCCAAAGTAACAGTTGGTCTTTTTTGAATTACAAATGGAGAATAAGTCATTTATAGACAGCGTGGTAGCCTTTATATTGTCACCTAAGAATTAATGAAAAGAATGTCATTTTCGTATTTTCTGCAAGTTGTTGTATTTCATTTTGGAAAAGTTTGTGGAAGGAGTGAAAGATAAATGAAATATAAAGGTCAGTGCGAGGTAATGGGGAAAAGATGGCCCTTTCAGTTCTGTTATTTGAATCCTTGCTCCTAGTTCTGTGGCCTTTGGAAGATACTTGCCTATGCCTCATTTTTCTCAGTTACAAATGGAAGTAATATCTATATCATAGCTTTAATGTTAAGATTAAATGAGGGCCTGGTGGTGTAACATATATTTTAATAAATATTAGTTTTCTTCTTTCCTCTCTTCCTTAGGAAGGAATTCAGTGAAAATATGTTGCTAGAATAAGCAGGGCTGGAGAGTGTAGAAAAATGCAAAAAGAAAGGTACATCTTTTTTTTATTGGTTGTTTTCTTCCTAGTAAGTCTATTGTGCATGATCCCAATTGTTTCTAATTTCTTTTAGAAAAGGTAGGTGATAAATAGGTAGGCTTCCTGTGCCTCTTGCTCCCCACCCCACCATTTATTTATTTATTTATTTATTTATTTATTTATTTATTTTAAATTAATTAAAAATTTTTTTTTTATTTTAGAGAGAAGGAGAGCATAAGCAGGGAAGAGGGTCAGAAGGAGGGGGCGGGAGAGAGAGAGCAAGAGCGAGAGCGAGAGAGAGAGAGAGAGAGAGAGAGAGAGCATATCTTGAGTAGACTCCACGCTCAGTATGGAGCCTGACACAGGGCTTGATCCTACAACCCTGGAATCATGACCTAAGCCGAAATCAAGAGTTGGACACTCAACTGACAGAGCCACACAGACACCCCCTCCCTCCCCTTAAAATTTTTTCTTTTAATGTTTATTTTTGAGAGAGAGAGAGCTGGAAGGGGCAGAAAGAGAGGGAGACAGAGAATCAGAAGCAGGCTCCCTGCTGACAGCAGAGAGCCCAGTGCGGGGCTTGAACTCGACAAACCATGAGATCATGACCTGAGCTCAAGTTGGATGCTTAACCTACTGAACCACCCAGGCTCCCCTCACTCCCCTTTTTAAAGAGGGAAATTGCCCAAGTGATGAAAGGCAAGTTTAGGAGACCAGGAAGTAGTAGCTTTGTAGCCAATTCTAGTATTTGAGTTCCTGGTGTCTCCAGTCTGCTTTACTACAAAGAGTTTACTGAAGATGTGTCGTTCTTGATACCAAGTACATTAGCTAGCTGATAGCTGTTAATTCTAGGTGTTACCTAAAACCAGTTGTCCTTGCCTGTGAAATAAACACTTCCTTTGATTTAACCCAGATATTCTAGGAACAAAATTACAAAGAGTGAGATGCAAGTATAGAATTAGAATCTTGTCTACCTGGCTTTTTAAAAAATAACAGATGTATTTTTTTTATCATCCCAAAAAGAAACCTTGTACCCATTAGCAGTCATTCTATACCACTAATCTCCTGCTCCTTTATCCTTTTTCCTCTGACACCTCAACCTCTTACAACCAAAAATGTGCTTTTTATCTCTGGATTTGCTTATTCTGGATATTTCATATAAATGAAGTTCTATAGTCTTTTGTGACTAACTTCTTAGTTTAGTATTTTAAAGATTCATCCATGTTGTAGGATGAATCAGTATTTATTCTATATTGCCAAATAATATAATATAATATAATATAATATAAACATATTACATTTTGTTTACCTGTTCATTAGTTGATGGACATTTGGGTTGTTTTCACTTTTTGGCTGTCATGAATAATGCTGCTCTGAACATTCATTTACAAGTTTTTGTGACATATGTTTTCAGTTCTCTTGCATATATACCTCAGAGTAGAATTGCTGAGTCATGTGCTAACTTTTTGCTTAACATTTTGAAGACTTTATAAACTCTTTTCCAGAGTTATTGCACCATTTTGCCTAGCTGGATTTTAAATCACTTGGTGTCCAGGTTCTAATTTCATATATATTAAATGCGAACCTTAGCTGAAACAAGAGGTTTGAATTGATAGGGGAAGAAAAGCTACCTGTTGTAGTTTGTAGAGTTGGAAGTCCTTTTTCTTAAAGTGGGTTTGGAATTATTAGTATTAATCTTTGACTCTTTTTGTTTGTTTGTTTGCAGTTTTATCTCCAAGACACTAAAAGTAGTAACGGTACCTTTATAAATAGCCAGAGATTGAGTCGAGGCTCTGAAGAAAGTCCACCATGTGAAATTCTTTCTGGTGACATTATCCAGTTTGGGGTAGATGTAACGGAGAACACACGGAAAGGTACGGGTATGGATCGATTTTCCTATTATTTGTCTTTTTAAGTAAAAAAAAAAAATGTCTATTTAATGTTGTAAAACATTTCATGTTTGTAAAAGCAATTTAAATACAGCATTATATGCAGTGAAAAATTAAAAACCTCTTACTTCCACTACTGCTTTTCTAAAATTTTAAATTCTGAAGTGTTAATAAGTGATTTATATTTCATCACAGTATGAAAATATAGGACATTCCTGTGTTAGTTTAGGAAACAGTTGGCTGCAGTGACAGCATACCCATCCAACAAGAGCTTAAACCATATGGATATTTATTGTTAACAAGTCAGGAGGGTAGCTCAGACTTTGTTCACTTGACTCAGTAATGTTGTCAGGAATCCAGAGTTCTTACCGCCCTCCCGTTCTGTCCTTAACATGTTGTTTTCTTACGCCTTTGCTTGTCTTATGTTTTTGCTTATCACCTCATGGTTAAAGAGGGATGGCTGGGGCCCCATGCCTTATTTTCCTCATGCCAGTGTCCTTGGCAAAAACTGTGAGGCTGGGAAAAAATATCTTCCCGTGTGGCTCTTTTTTTTTTTTTTTTTTTATGTTGAAAGAACAATCTTCTGTAGAATCCTCTGAGCAGGTTTATACTCTTCTTGTCTCATTGGCCACATGCACAGCTACCTATGGCTACAAAGAAGCCTGGGAAGTTACATACCTGGCAAACAGGAGCTCCGTGATTGTCAGAGGTCAGTTATGATTTAACCCTTCCAGTTGTGCATACATTTTGGCTCAAACAAAATCAGGGTTCTGTAGGCAGTTCATACTACCTATGGAGTTATAAAATTTCACGTCTCACAGGGTTTGAAACTAGAAGTTCTCTAGCTAAATAAATGTAGATTGGCTTTATTTTTACAATTCTGAAGCTTCCTGGCTCTACCTGCTTTACTGCCTACTTTATGACCATGAAATTATATGGCTGGATCACAAAACTAAATAAATAGGAACCAAAAGTGTGCAGTTCCACTCTCTTAGTTTAATACGGACAGTGGAAGCAATTGACAAGTTTCTTCTTTTGCTTCTCTGAACATACTTTGATCTGGTGATACCCTGAGTCGTCAGTCTGTGACATTTTGCCCGGTAGACATGGGGATGGATGATGGTGGCTGGGTGGTGATGCTGCTGCTGTGTGTGTACATGTGCGTATATGTTTATATAATTTCACTGGTTGTTGCAACCGAAGTTTATTTTTATTGGGTTTTGGTGGTCTCCTCCAGGAGTTAGGTTTTGATGTTTGATTTTGATTTGGGTAGAATGAAAGTCTTAGGGATTTCCATTTACAATTGTAAAATAAAAAAGAAAGTTTATATTTTGATGCAGAGTATTGAGTCCTCCTTACTAAGAGAACTCAACTTATTTAAGACCATACTAAGAACAGCTGTGTCGGACACGGTACCATCTGTTGCCACGTCATACCACCTCTGGTACCAAGGCATTCAGCAAACACTGAGCCTCAGCTGTAAGTAACCCACAGAGAAGACAGTTTGTTTACGTGTTTTCTCCAAGGAATGTCTGTTCTTGGCTTGCATTTCCCCAGGAGAATTAATGGTGTTAATTAAGAAAAGAATGAGGTTATCAAATACATTTAGGAGATGCTTAGTTAACCAAAGGTAAACAGGACTTCTCACAGTCTTTAGTATGCTAACATATATGCAGATCTCCACGAGGGTGACTGTTCTAGAATGTAGCTCTTTCCAAACTCCTTCCTACTCCTCCCTACTCCTCTTTCCCATATAAGTTCCCATAAGGAACACTCTTTAGGACATGTTGTAAGAAGCTTAAGAGGACAATCCTGAAATTCAGGTTATTATTACTGCACTATTATTTCAGGAACATTAGATTCTTGCAGGCTTCTTTGAAAATTTAACTATCTTTTATGTCAACTTTAAGGAAATTAAGAAGATGTCTTCATCATTTAAAATGTTGTTTCTTTTGTTATTTATTGCCTCCAAAAAGTTGACTTATGTTATGCATGGTCTCTTAGGATAAGCTTTGTCACTAAGTTGAGTACTACCCGTTTAAGCATATGCCAGGAAAAAAGTTAGACTTTGTCCCATGCTAAACAGTACTATGATAAGCTTTATATTACTTGGAAAATCCTACTGAAATTATACAACACTACAGGATAACCCCTGGATCAAAGAAGAAATCAAAAGGGGAACTTTATATAGAAGGAAAGGAGACTTTTATACCAAAATACAGTAAATCCTTTACTCAGATAAAAATTATAATTTTAAATTCCTTCTGTACTAAAGAAGAAAGACAATGAAGGAACTTGGCATTTAGAAGAAATTAGAAAAAGAATGAGAAAAAGAAGCTGGGAAATAAAAAGCAGAAATTAAGAAATAAGCAAAAAACTATAGAAGGCATAAACAAACCAAATGCTGGTTCTTTATAAGTCAACCAACCAACCAGCAGACAATAAAACAGGTAATTCATAAGCCTTGATTCTTTTACTAGGTTAAAAAAAATACTAGCAAAAATATGTAAGATAAGGAATGAGGAAGGATACATAAACACAGACACAGGACATACTAAAAGAATTTTGAGAAAGTATTACATGTCAACCTATGGCAAAGAAGAAAAAAAAACTAGAGTAAATTGTTTTCCTAGCAAAATTACCCAAGATGTAAAAAACTTGAGTAAATTGATTTCCTTAAAAGAGACTAGGAAGTTATTATGGATTGACCAGAAATAGGCCTTAACAGCTGAATTTTAGCTTATTTTTAAAAACAGATAAATTTAATGTTATTTAATCCAAACATACATAAAGGTGGAAAACTGTCAAAATCCTTAGTGCCAAATTCTGATAAAGATATGGTAAAAAAAAAAAAAAAGAAAACTAGAACTGATTTTACTCGTGGCAATAGGTGAACAATTCTGATTAAGGTATTAGTAAATTAACTTCAGAAATGAAGCTAGAATAAACAAAAAAGGAGATTTTATTCTAGGAATGCAAAAATGATTCAGTATTGGGGAAATCTAACCAACATCATCCACAAACTAAAACTAAAAAACACATAACTGTATAACCAGCAGGTACTGAAAAGACACTTGATCCTTCTCTTCCCATCTTAGGTGGTGGCTGGCCTCCCTCCTCTCTAGCTCCATTTTACCTCTAGCCCTGGCTTCCCTTTCCTGTCAGGCTCTGAGGAGCCTGAGCATTTCCCATATCACTTTAGGGTGGCCTTATAGCCCCTGGCCCCTAGAGTCCCTGTGCTTTCTCCTTTCCTTGGGTGTTGGTCCCTGCCCTCCCCTTGCCATGAATGAGGAGTAAGATGTGAACTGTGATCATGCTGGGCACTGGCCTGATGGAATATATCCTGTCAGGTGTAACATCAGTGAATGAAAAGAAAATTCTTCACATTGATAAAAAACCTATATTAAGGAGGAGAAAGTACATCTATAACACCTCTGGAAGATTTCTACAGAAGATTTAAAATACCAGGAGCACCACCAGCATTAATGGGGAGAGGAAGAGACTGGAATATTGTCTTAATTCCTAAGTTCCTTATGGCCAATGGTTAGCTGGTTAAGATGGTGCTTTATACGTGGGCACCTGGGTGGCTCTGTCAGTTAGGTGTCCGACTCTTGGTTTCGGCTCAGGTCGTCGTCTCTTGGTTCCTGGGTTTGATCCCTACTCTGTGCTGACAGTGCGGTGCCTGCTTGGGATTCTCTCTCTCTCTCTCTCTCTCTCTCTCTTTTTCTCCCTGCCCCTTCCCCACTTGCCCTCTCTGTTTCTCTCTCAAAATTAACTTAAAAGAATTTAAAAAAAAAATGCTGCTTTATACAGAGGTTACCCGCTATCTGGATTTCAAAGTGACTGAAAGGAACTTTGTCTATAAGGGAGGAAAAAAATCTACAAGATTCCTTCCACTGAAGCAGAAGCCCTGGCATCTAGCTAAATGGGACTGTTTAAAAAATGTCACTTCCCAGAACTTTTGAGAGTGTTGATCTTAAGAAGACTGCAATGAGAGAGGTTGACAAGAGATTTGACTTGGGACAAGATGTCATAGATTTTACTGGCCATGCCCTGGCACTTGATAGAACTGATGACTATTTAGATCAACCATGTTGTGAAACCATTAATAGATAGACTTTATGGTAAGTCTCTGGCAAGATATGGCAAAAGCCCATACCTTTATCCACTCTATGACCTTGGACAACTGCCATAAGAATTTGCAGGGTTTAGTGCTATTTATGGTGGTACCTACATGTGCCTACACCTTCAGGTAGGTAGGTGGTACCTACACCTTCAGTAAACCACTGAAGACATAATTCTGCAAAATGGAAAAGTGATCAGTGTGAAATCTGAAGAAGAGGTTGCTTGCTATAAGCAGCTCATTTGTGATCCCAGCTATGTAAAAGACTGGGTAGAAAAAGTGGGCCAGCTGATCAGAGTTATCTACATCCTCAGCCACCCTATCAAGAACACCAGGGATGCCAACCCCTGCCAGATTATCATTCACCAGAACCAAGTCAATTGGAAGTCACATATCTATGTCTGCTTGATCTCCTCTACACACAATGTGGCAGCACAAGGGAAGTACATCTCCATAGTACAGTGGTGGAGACTGAGGGACTAGAGAAAGAAATCAGACCAGCTTTGGAGCTTTTGGAACCAATTGAACAGAAATTTGTTAGCATCACTGACCTCTTTGTTCCAAAAGATTTGGGAACAGAAAGCCATATCTTTATTTCCTGCACATATGATGCTCCAACTCACTTTGAGACAGCTTGTGATGACATTAAAGACATCTGTAAGAGGATGACCAAATCCAAGTTTGACTTTGAGGAAATGAAGCACAAGAAAAATGACATCTAGGGGGAAGACTAACAGCAGTACATTTTATCAACTAATTAGGACAAACTTAACAGCAGTACATTTTATCAACTAATTAGGACAAACATTTTGGCAAATGATGTATAGTGTGTGAAATCAATATTGTATTGTAAGGCCTTTTCTTTTCTTTTGTAAGAAAAAATTTTTTTTAAATGTTTATTTTTGACAGAGAGAGACAGAGCATGAGCAGGGGAGGGGCAGAAAGAGAGGGAGACACAGAATTGGAAGTAGGCTCCAGGCTCTGAGCTGTCAGCAAAGAGCCCGACGTGGGGCTCGAACCCACGGACTGGGAGATCATGACCTGAACTGAAGTTGGAAGCTCAACCAACTGAGCCACCCAGGCGCCCCTCTTCTTTTTCTTTTTTTTTCTTTTTCTTTTTCTTTTTCTTTTTCTTTTTCTTTTTCTTTCTTTCTTTCTTTCTCTTTCTTTCTTTCTCCTCCCTCCCTCTCTTTCCTTCTTTCTTTTTTCTCTTTTCTTCTTTCCTCTTTCTTCAACAGACTAAGCTGCAATGCAGTATTGATTTCACATAGACTTCACTTCAATGATGTCTGGCTCCATATGGCTCCAAATGATTTCTTTACTGCAAAACAAAGCCAAACTCTGAAAACAAAACAAAACAAACAAACAAACAAACAAACAAAAAACAAAAAAAGAAGAAAGAAAAGAAAAGGCATTTGATCAAGTTTAGGAGTTATTACTAATAAAAATTTTAAATGAATAGAATGAATAGAAAAAATTAAGTAAAGTAAGAATTCTAATTAAAATAGAATAAAAATAGTGCAAATATTATACAGGTGTAAAATGTATGAAGTAAATTTACATATCAATAAGGATAAATTTCAAACATTATCTCAAGCAAATTACAGAAGGATGTGTGTGGTACAATTCTATTTACATAAAGCATGAATTAATGCAAAACAGTACTACATAGTGCTTTTGAATACATTTATAATAAGGATATAAAATTATGAAATCACAAAATAGTTTTTAAGGATGTATGAAAGGATTTTTTTTGCATCAGTGTGCATGGAACAGAAAAACAATGGAAGCATAATTTAAAAATTGCCTGTGATGTAGCTATTAAAAAGATTAAATTAGGATTATATGAATTGCAGGGATTTCTATAAGATATATTGTTGAGAAAAGAATTACTATTAATAATTTCTATTTTAAGAGTCTCATGCTCTACCGACTGAGCTAGCCGGGCTATAATTTCTATTTTAAAAAGTCTCAGGGCACCTGGGTGGCTCAGTTGGTTAAGCGGCTGACTCGCTCAGGTCACAATCTTGCGGTTCGTGGGTTCGAGCCTGGCTTCGGGCTCTGTGCTGACAGCTCGGAGCCTGGAGCCCGCTTCAGATTCTGTGTCTCCCTCTCTCTCTCTCTCCCTGCCCCTCCCCCGCTCATGCTCTGTCTCTCTCTCTCAAAAAAATGAATAAATGTTAAAAAAAATTTTTTTTTTAAAGTCTCACCAATCCCTATAAATGTATACATATATGTGTATTTGATTGTTTGAACATAGGGAAAAAAACACGGAGGGGTGTGTGTGGTCATTACTATGAGTCGTCCTGGAGTGGGTGCAGAGGAAGGGTAAAGAGGATGGAGCCAAATGAAAAAGGGTGGGGATAATAAAACTACAATTAAAAACCTTCCACTGTCTGTGACATTTATGTATATATATAAAATAATGTATGTATAAAAGGAAATTTCAAAAAGTAGACAATATATGAAAATGGTTTTTTTAATACATGTATGTGTATAAAATCATAATTTTATTAAAAAGGTGATAGGAACCTGATGTCATTGAACATACCCATTCATACTAATGTCTCTTCTATTCCAACCTCTCCAAAACAAGCTGATTTTGATGTTTGGCTTTCCACATAGTGTGACTCCAGGAAGAAAACTCACTGGTCAGTACTGTACAAATAACCTTCCCTAAAGATACAAAATATTGTAAACAAATAGGATGACATTCTAACAGGTTTGTTTTTTTTTTTTTTTTTTTTTTAAGGAAGTGAGGAAGAGAGAAAGCCAACCTATCATATTTTCCTGGAATCGGGGCCTTAGGAACCCAGTGCTAGCTATTCCTCTGTTCCCAAACTCACAAACTGCTCAGACAGGGCATGAGTTTTCTGGGTCATGTAACATTTCAGTAAACCTCTGCTGCAAAGCTTGGGACCAGTTAGTTCTGTAAACTTGACATATAACTGCACTCAGTTCATCACCGAGGTCTGCTTCACCAATATCTGTTCATGGGTAAGCCCCTGTGAGCAAGGGGCCTAGTATGAGCAAGGTCAGTGGTGCCTTCCTTTTGCATTGTGCTCAAACTGCCCTCAATTACTTTTACTCCCCACAATAGGCCTTGTCTTTTCTGGTCTTCAGGCCCTTGCACATGCTTTTTCCTTTGGCTAGAAACTTTTCTAGGCTGGAAAAGGTGCCTTTTCATGTCCCTTTTGCACACTACACTCCCCTCTGTGTGTTTGCCTCCCTCACTAAACTGTAAGCTGCACAAGAGCAGGCAGTGTGTCTGTCTTCACTGTGGAATCCCCGTGCCCAACCTGGCACATACTGGTTAATAAATTTTAAAATGTCTTATGAATCTTATTCTACCATGTTACAAAAGTTCTTTCTACCACCTTATCTCAACTAAGATTTTGACAACCTTCCTCCTAACCCAGAAGCTTAGTATGAGGATCAGAAACTGGCAACCTTCTTGTTTCCCACAACCCTTTTTATTTTGCTGTGACTCAGTTACCTCTCTTTAACCTATCTAAACTTTATTCATCTAATAAAATGGGACTCTTGATACTACTACCTACCTCAAGGTTTATGGTATAATGTTCAATGTGAATGTTGGTAAAGCGTATACAAAGTTCTCATCTCTGGGACAGGTACTTTTATTATTAACAAAACCTTTACCAGGCACCTGTACCATCTCTTGCCATTAAGTCTGCCTCTCTTTCTCAGTAGCTGCAGCCCCAGGCTCCTTTACCTGTCTGTCCTTTCAAACCTGTCATTGGCCATTTCAATTCTTACTAACTTCTAGACTGCCCCTTCACTCTTAGTTTTGCTGTCCTTGTTCATTCCTAGCTTTTGGTAACTTTCACCAGAAGCTTTACTTCCTTCACTTTCTAGCTGCTAGGGAAAATCACAAAGCTGATTCAGCAGAGACTGTGCCAGATTTGCTGGGGTGACTAAGAGAATCTTTCTGATGGCATGGCAGTCTTCTTTTGTTCATTTAAAAAGTGGATTCTCAGGGTACCTGGGTGGCTCAGTTGGCTAAGCGTCTGACTTCAGCTCGGGTCATGATCTCACAGTCTGTGACTTCAAGCCCCACGTTGGGCTGTGCACCAACAGCTCAGAGCCTGGAGCCTGCTTTGGATCCTTTGTCTCCCTCTCTCTCTGCCCCTCCCCTATTCGCACTCTGTCTCTCTCTCAAGAATAAAAACATAAAATAAATAAAATAAAAAGTGGATTCTTGACCCAGGAATTATCTGCACCACAATTACCTGCAGAACTTTTAAAACTGTGGATATCTAGATCCCACTCTTCAGTCCTAAGAAGAAGATTTGCAAGGTGTGGAGACTGAACATACCTATTTTTTTTTAAGTTTATTTATTTATTTTGAGAGAGAGAGAAAATGTGCATGCATAGGGGAGGGGCAGAGAGAGATGGAGAGAGAATCCCAGGCAGGCTCCATGCTGTCAGCAAGGAGCTCACTGTGGGGCTTGATCCCCTGAACTGTAAGATCATGACCTGAGCTGAAACTGAGTCAGCAGCTTAGTCGACTGAGCCACCCAAGTGCCCCTGAACATACCTATTTGTTTTTATTTTATTTTTTATTTTTTAAAATTTACATCCAAATTAGTTAGCATATAGTGCAACAATGATTTCAGGAGTAGATTCCTTAGTGCCCCTTACCCATTTAGCCCATCCCCCCTCCTACACCCCCTCCAGTAACCCTCTGTTTGTTCTCCATATTTATGAGTCTCTTCTGAACATACCTATTTTTTAAAAGCCTTGGTTGTTCTTTTGGAAACTAGGTTTAAGAACCCTGCTCAATTAAGTTTCTGGCAGCAGCTGTGTTATATGCTTTCCCTTGTCCTCGAGCCCCTTATAATTACCCTGTACATAGCTTAATTTCCCCTTCAAACTAGAACATTCTACTGATTTCCCAATTTCTTGTATTATTCCATCATTCTCTCAAACACTCAGAATCCTGGTATTTTTTTTGAATCTTGTCTCTTCCTTACCTCTAGCAGCTGTGCCATCCAGGTCATTTGTCTCCTTTCCCTGCTCCTACTTGTTTCTCCTGTTGCCAACCTCAGGTGTTACACTAGCTCTCCCCTTCTCACCGCCATACTCTGCCAATCCATTGCCTCCAACATATCCTTCTGTTATACTTTTGGCATTCTCCTTGTAGAAGGCTGTGCCATACTGTACAATAAAGTCTGAAATGCTTGATTGTACACTTGAGGCCCTCAAAAATATAGATTCAGTTCAGAGTTTTTATTTTGTTTCCCATTACTTTCTTGAATATATGTTAAGCTGTTAAACTAAAATAGAGGTAAGATGGTGTATAGAAAAGATTCTTTTGAATCCTGGCACTGCCACTTGCCGAAGGTATGATCTCAAGCAAGTTAACTTTAGCCTCTTTGACCTTGTCTGATCTGTCTCATCTGTCATATAAGACATAAAAATGACTATCTGCATGGTTTGTTGTAAGTAGTTAACATGTATTGTGTAATTAGCCTGGGGCCTGGCACCGAGAGGGCCTTGAAATGTATTCTTTCCCTGCTCTCTCAAGTCTCCTCCAGCTGTTACATCCTATTCTTTCTGTGTCTTTGCTCAGGCCGTTCTCTCAGCCTTTCCTTCCGTTTCCAGTTTTTTTTTTTTTTTTTTTTTTTTTTTTTTTAGCCTTTTTAATAAATCCTTCCCCTGCCCTTGTCCATTCCAAATTCCCATAGTATACCTCTTATAGCATTTGTGAAAAATGTCCCCCTTGGTTGTTATGTTAGATACTTCTTGTTCTCTCTACAAAATAAATTGAAATCTCCTCGAGGACAAGGACCTAGTCATAATCATGTTGGTTTTCCCCGGCTTTACCAGCGTACTGCTTTGTAGCCAGCAGATTCTCACTGAATATTTAGCAAATAGGTAAAGCCAAAGAACCACTACTCCTTGTGCATAAATCAAAAAGTAAACCAACAAGAAGTATTGCTCCATTGTATGCTAGAGAAATAAAGCTGCAAATGAATTCACATGCACAGAGAAAGGATTTTTCCCACCAAATAAATAGCTAAAAACAGGATTTCTGGGAGAAACAGCTGACTCTGAGTCTAGGCAGGAAATGTACAGGGTGAGCCTAGAAGATTCTGTCATATTATAAAACAGTGAAGCTATCTAAGACTGGTAGGATTGTGTCAGAAAACTCGAATTAACATGGAGTTCCAGCTGATCAAAGATGGGACAGTTGCACATCAAATAATAACTATGGTGGATTGAAATATATCAAATGTGCTTAAATCCATGAATTTAAATAATACAAGAAGGCAAAAAGATTTGATCACCCTTGGAAGCCCAGACAAACCATTCTGAAAACAAGTAAATAAAGAGAAGGCATAAACCATGTATGCGACCTTTCCTATAGAAATTATTCCTGGTATATACAATTAGTTGAGGAGGGAAAGCTTTTTATTACTGTACTCCAGCTCACAAGTAAAGACAGAATGATAGAATATCAATACAAAAAAAAATTCTTTAGAATTAATGTTACTTGTCTCTTCAGCGAACTTTCCCTACCTCTTTTCTGACTTAAAAAAAAATCTTTAAGTCGAAAGATTTATGAAGGGAAAAATTCAGGAATGAAAGTTTGGGAACTCTTTTATCTTAGATTGCAGTCAAAAGACAATTAAACAAATTATTCTCCAGTTTGGAAATGTTAACACCTCTCATTTAGGTCTTGGTTTTATAAATGTTTCTTATACTTCTTTGGTCTTCTTCCTGTTACTTCCAGTCATTTCAAGAGATCTTCAAGGGGTGTCTGGGTGGCTCATTCGGTTAAGCATCTGACTCTTGATATCAGCTCAGGTCATGATCTCACTGTTGTGGGATCAAGCCCTGCATCAGGCTCTGTGCACTGGGTGTGGAGCCTGCTTGGGATTCTCATTCTCTCACTTACTCACTCTCTCTCTCTCTCTCTCTCTCTGTCACTCTCCCTCTCTGTCTCTCTCACTCTCCCCCTCTCTCCCTCCCTCTCCCTCTCTTCCTCTCCCCTTCCCCCACTCTCCTCACTCTCTCTCTCTCTCAAAATAAATAAACATTAAAAAAAAAGATCTCTCAAACTACTCAAATATAGAGTAGTGTTGATCTTCCTACTCAGTGCAGGAATAGAGATAGAACCAGACTACAACATATCCCAGAAGTTTCAGTCTCCCAGTCCAGGGCCTTAAACAGCTTTTTAAACTAATCACAGTGAACATGGGTCTTTTAAGTGATGTTTGTGTGAAGAGGCAATAGAAAAGGCTGACTTCATACCGTAAAGTAAACGTATTAACTCAAAAGCAAGATAATCTGTGTAAGATACTAGAGATAAAAACCCACAAACGACAGCTTGGGTAGTCTTCATTTTGATTTTTAATAAAGTCTCACAACTAAAAGTAATTGCAGATTTTTCTCCATAGATACCTTATTTCTTTGATTCAGACACATCTGTTTTTCATGTTTTAACATTTCTGAAATTTACATGTAGCTTATAATGCATATGCATACAGGTTCCCTTGCTGTCAGAAAAAAAGAGCATTCCTATGAAACCTTTTCAAAATGGCGTAAAGAAGCAATTACCATGAATTTATATGGAAAGAGTTTTTAGAGTTCCCAGACCCAAAAAGTAACCTCTCTTAGGCTTTTCTGTTACCTTAGGACATATCTTGCTAATGGATGCACAAAATAAACTGAGATTAAGTACAGATGCTCACAGACACAGTTCAAAGTTATGGCAGCTCAAGACTGAGCTGCTGAGTATAGTTTGTGGGGAGGGAGCTTTGTGGGACTGTTCTTACTACCTCTGTTAACAGCTTGCTGCAAAACAAATGCTGAATGCTGCTTACACTTTGATTTTCATAATTAGCCAAAATCCTTTCCAGTTATTTCTTTCAGTTAGGAAAACAGGTACTAATGTAGGTTTTTCATAGATGCAAAGTAATGTAACACAAACTTTTAAAAAGCAATGGGTACTTGTATTTAATGTGGCAGTGATCCTGTGGCCTCCTTAGTCTGCCCAAGAAACTTTTAAATTGTGTGTTTTACAATTAATTTTGTCTTTGAATCTTGTAAATATGGTAAATAATGTTTCTGAGTGAATTTTGAGTGAAATTTGTTTACAAAGTACTTCATAGAATATTTTACAGCAGTACTTTTCCAAAGTATTTTTTTATAATACTGTATATATCATATATAAAATACCCTAATATTAGTTCCTGTGTTAAGTGTTCTGAAAACAGGGGCCAGGGATGCTCAATGGTCAAATAAGCTTGGAAAATGCATCTTACTTTTAGAGCCTCATGATGGACAAAAAGTCCTTTAAGCTCTGTGAAAGACTTGTAAAAAAAAAAAAAAAATTCTTTCCATCTCTTTTTACCAAGTATTTCCCAAACTTTTCTGACCCCCAAATCCTTTTTTGTTAACACCTGCTAACACTCCATTTTGGGAAATACTGCTATGTAGAGTTGATTAATGTAAGTGTTAGAACAAAACATTTTTATCAGGTAGTTTTAAATACTTGCCTGTTGCAAATTAAAAAAAAACTGTTCTGTGCATCTAGGTATCACAAGAACCTTTTCAAAGGAAGGGTTGGCTAGACTAGATGGTCAGCTTAGTCAGACGTGATCTTTAACTGCTTTCAGTAGTACACCAACCCTGTGCTACCCAATCAGTATTAGCCCTTGATTCGTCTCACAGATTTGTACGTCAGTCCAGGTGCTGGACTTTGGGGTGATAAATCTGAGCAATGGGGGGTGCCTGGGTGGCTCAGTTGGTTAAATATCCAACTTCGGCTCAGGTCATGATCTCACAGTTTGTGGGTTCGACCCCCACATCGGGCTCATGCTGACAGCTCAGAGCCTGGAGCCTGCTTCAGATTCTGTGTCTCCTTCTCTCTCCACCCTGCCCCCACTCGTGCTCTGTCTCACTCTGTCTCTCAAAAATAAATAAATGTAATAAAAAAAATTAAAAAAAAATAAGTCTGAGCAATGGAGATTCTGATGTAATATATCACAGCTTGTCAGCTCTGGCACTGCAGTTTTATTCTATTAACTCACTGCACCTATTTTTTTAGACTTTATTACCAATTTAATAAATATATTGGTCAGGTGTCAGTACTCTTGGATCTTCTTGTATTGTGCTCGTGTATTTATTGTAACCTGTTTATAGTAAATCTCTGGGAGAGCCATAGAACTGGGGATGAATCTGTCCCTTCCTATGTTCTGCCAGGAAAAGGAGGGAGTTAGGTGGTTCTTGAAAGTGTAGGTGAACCCTACTGTCCTCAAAGTAAGAGATGTCTTCACCCCTGGTAATTAAAGCTGTAAAATATTAACCAGATATGTGCTTTGGCATATTCAGTAATCATTTATTAAATGCCTAGTTTGTACCAGATAACTCTCCCTAGTACAGGATTTAAAAAGTGAAAAGCAACCAATCCTTGTTCCTGTCACAGAGTTGACTCTAACTGGTGAGACAATAGTTGTATAAATGATAAATATTCATAATCCAATGTGCTCAGTATTATAAGAAGTAGATATAGGAGACTTTGGGGACCTCTAACTCAGATACTGAGTTTGGTGAAGGAAGTAGAATGTCTGAGCTGAATGGATAAGTGGCATTTGGTTATGGAGGCAAAGGGATAAAGGACATCACTGACAGAACAGCTTGTAAAGTGCATGGAGTTGTGAAAAGTAAGGGATTTGGAGATGAAGGTAGCTTAGTCTTGCACAGGGTGTTTTTGGTAGCAGGATGGAGGATGAGGCCTGAAAGGAAGGAAGGAGCCCAATGTTTCAGGGCTGTGATTGCTGTGTTAGGCAGTTTAGAAGCCTGTCCCATAGATGGTTCCTGATTTGTGTTAGCACTTTTCAATAATAAGTTAATGAAAATTGAGTAAACTATGCTAAATTTCTTAAGTTTACTGTGTATTTCCAGATGTCAGAATAATATCCATGTTTATAAGATCATCTTGATGATTCATGGGTTTGAGCACTTAATGATTTACCTGTACCTAAATGCATTAGCTCTATTCTTAATAAGTTTCATTGAAATATAATTTACTTGCAACACCAGTTTTACAAGCACAACTCACTGAGTTTTGACAAATGTATACTGTCCTATAATTGCCACCGCCCTAATCATGATACAGTAAATTATGCATATACAGTATATTATGCATTAGCTTTTAAATTAGATTTTGGTACGGGGCGCCTGGGTGGCGCAGTCGGTTAAGCGTCCGACTTCAGCCAGGTCACGATCTCGCGGTCCGTGAGTTCGAGCCCCGCGTCGGGCTCTGGGCTGATGGCTCGGAGCCTGGAGCCTGTTTCCGATTCTGTGTCTCCCTCTCTCTCTGCCCCTCCCCCATTCATGCTCTGTCTCTCTCTGTCCCAAAAATAAATAAAAAACGTTGAAAAAAAAATTTAAATTAGATTTTGGTACACTAAATAAATTAACCCTTTGAACCCTAACCCTGGAAGATGTAATCTCTGAAGGACAGAGACATAAAAAGCCATCAACCTTAAACCAGCAAAAAAGTTTTTTTCTACAAAGCCCATATAAAAAGAGAAGCTCTGTATAAATGCTGCTTTTGGGGGGTTTTGTCTCTTGAAATCTTCAGAAGGAAGAGGAGGAAGTAAGAAGCAACAGTAAGAAATTGTCTACAAAGTGAGTGCTGTAATGTTATATAAAAATGTTTGGGGGTGAAGGAAGAAAAAGCACCAAGAATACAGAACCACAATTTTAGATACTGAACTGGAAACCTCAGACTTGAGCTCTACCAAAATCTCTGATACTTAATAACAGAGTTCAAGAAGCAGTCTCACTTGTCTGAGGTCTTGGTTTTCTCACTCATCAAATGGGGAATTGAGTGGCATATTTCAAGCTGTGTTATGCAGGATGTTAGAGTTTTGTGAGGCGTGGGTAGAAGTTACAGGTTGAGGACAGGAGAACTAGAAACTAGGGCTAACTTCTAAATTGGGGAATAGTTGGAGTTAGGTTTTGATGCCAACAGATGGCAGAGAAAGTGCATTTCCTGACCTCAATTGTATTTCCGTGTATTCAGCTGACCTTTTATGGACTGTCACTGCATTGGAGGCTAGGACTTAACAATTCTCTCTGTAATTCTGCCTTGCGACTGTGATTCAGAATGATTAGAGGGGACTTTCTCCAGAGGAATAAACATTGTCATTAAACCACCAGATTTTTTTCTTTCCTGGAAGTTATTACATTTAAGAATAAAATATATCTTTGAATATGAGAGATGTGAATGTTTGTATTTTTAAAAAATTACTTTATCCATCTTATTTGTTTTTTTAACCAGTTACCCATGGGTGTATTGTTTCTACAATAAAACTTTTTCTACCAGATGGTATGGAAGCCCGGCTCCGCTCAGAGTGAGTATAATTTAGTTTTTGTTTCAACTACCTTGGTTAATAATATTCTAGATGATGGTATACTGTTAACACTTGAGGATTATTCTAATAATGGTAGAAAATTAATGCAGTACTTTTACAATATAATATACTTCATTTTAATTCCTTTTCATGTTATTTACAATTCTAGTAAATAATAATGTATAAGGAGGCAGGTTATTTTGTTTCCCAAGTTAACTTTACAGTTTATATTTTGATGGATAATTGGTTGTTTTTAAATTTTTTTTTTACCGTTTATTTATTTTTGAGACAGAGAGAGACAGAGCATGAAGAGGGGAGGGGCAGAGTGAGAGACACACACAGAATCTGAAACAGCCTCCAGGCTCTGAGCTGTCAGCACAGAGTCTGACGCGGGGCTCGAACCCACGGACTGTGAGATCATGACCTGAGCCGAAGTCGGATGCTTAACCGACCAAGCCACCCAGGCACCCCAATTAGTTGTTTTTAAAATATTTAGGGTATGTAAGTCACTGGTGAATGATAACTGTATGAAAAAAAAAATTTTTTTTAAATTTAGTTTATTTTGAGAGAGAGAGAGAGAGTACAGATAGGGGAGGGGCAAAGACAGAGGGAGAGAGAATCCCAAGCCCTGATGCAGATCTTGAACCCACAAACTGTGAGATCATGACCTGAGCTGAAACCAAGAGTTGGATGCTTAACCAACTGAGCCATCCAGGCACCCCTAAAAATATTATTTTTAATGGTTATTTATTTATTTTGAGAGAGAGAGTGCTCACACTCGTGTGGGTGAGAATGGGAGAGGGTCAGCAAGAGAGGAGAGACACAATCCCAAGCAGGCTCTGCTCTGTCAGCACAGAGCCTGACGTGGGGCTCCACTCACGAACCCTGAGATCATGATCTGAGCTGAAATCAAGTCTGGTGCTTAACCTACTGAGCCATCCGGGTGTCCTAAGTGATAACTGTATTTTGATCTGCATTTAATAGAGGATTCTTAAAGTATAATTCCCGCTGAAGTTAATGCCAGTGTCATCATCTTTTAGGACCTTGAGGGGTGTTGATATAGTTAGTAGCCTATTTTGATGGGAATTTTGGAGGGATTTTCCAATGCTGCATTTTTTTTTTTCCTGAAGCAGTGGAAAGATTACTTAGAGGAAGACAAATATGAAAGAGAAGAGTTACTCATAAAATGTAAATGTTAAGATCTAAACATAAGTACATTTTAATCTTAGAGCTTTTCACAGATTATCATTATGTAGTAATCATTAATTAAACCATTTTTTTATTGGGGGGGAAGACCTTGAATATGCCAGAAGCTTTTTTCTATACCCAGCATAATACTTTTTATCCTTCAAAAGCAAAGACAAAGATCTGAGGATGGGAGGTTAAGATAAGTAGTAAGTTGAAGGCAAAGTAGAGTAGTGAGAGGAAAGAATGAAAAAGAAAGCAGAGAGGCTCTCCTATTACCATGACAGTCTGTGCTTTCATTAGAATTACTATATATTTTGCTTCAGTTAGAAGCTACCAATTTTTGGGGCACCTAGGTGGCTCAGTTGGTTAAGCATCCGATGTCAGCTCAGGTCATGATCTTGCAGTTTGTGAGTTCAAGCTCCGCATCAGGCTCTGTGCTGACAGCTCAGAGCATGGAGCCTACTTCAGAGTCTGTGTCTTCCCCTCTCTCTGCCCCTCCCATGCTCATGCTCTATCTCTCTCTGTCTCTCAATAATAAATAAACATTGAAAATTTTTTTTTTAAATTTGAATTCTCTCTATATAACCTCTGGCAAAATTATCCCAGATATAAAAAAATAAAATTAAATTAAAAAAAAGAAGATACCAATTTTTGTTAGCTTTAAGGATATCTGAAGCAAAACAAAAATTTTTAAAGATTTTATTTTATTTAAATAAATCTTTTAAATATTTATTTATTTATTATTAAAATTTTTTTTTAATGTTTATTTATTTTTGCCAGAGAGAGAGAGAGAGACAGAGCATGAGCTGGGGAGGGCAGAGAGAGAGGGAGATACAGAATCTGAAACAGGCTCCAGGCTCTGAACTGTCAGCACAGAGCCCAACGCGGGGCTTGAACTCACTGTGAGATCATGACCTGAGCCGAAGTCAGACGCTCAACCGACTGAGCCACCCAGGCGCCCCTAATATTTATTTTTGAGAGAGAGAGAGCGCGCACGTGCGAGAGTGCACACGCATGCACAAGCAGAAGTGGGGGAGGGGCAGAGAGAGAGGGAGACAGAATCTGAAGCAGGCTCCAGGCTCTGAGCTGTCAGCACAGAGCCTGATGCAGGGCTCGAACTCATGCACTGTGAGATCGTGACCTGAGCCGAAGTCAGACGCTTAACCGACTAAGCCACCCAGGTGCCCCTAAACATTTAAAATTCATAACAATCTGTTTCCTATTCTATATTATAGTTTAATTATTAAAAATACAGTTTACTTTGGAAGCTTTAATGTGACTCAGCTCTTATGAGTCAAGGGTTAAGTTTTTAAAAATAAGAATAACTATTAGTCATCTAATGATGTGTGACTTCTTAAAAACCTTGATGTTTCTGTGTGATAATGAGATTTTTCTTTCATGGAGTTAAAAACTTTGAGCAGTTATATAAAGGGTTATCTGTAATCTCAGGTTCCATCTAGTAGGGCATGTGAATTTCTCAGTCTATGTTGTGAATTGTGTCCGTGCCCTTGTTTCCCCAATGCTTTTCATCTTTGTCCTTGTTTCCTTATTGTTTGGTTTTTCTTATGTGATTAAATATTAGCATTTAGAATTTTGCTGCCAATTTCTTTGTACACAACCTGGCTGACTTTCTGGAGAAGACGAATTTGGGACAGGCACTTCTCCAGAGCTGGAGGAAGATCAGAATAGTCTTTAGAGGCAGATAGTCTGTTTCAAAGCCAGACTCCACCTATTCTGTGACTTGAGCAGGCCTCCCTTTTCTCATATGAAAAATGAAGATAACAGTAGTACTTGTGGAGCAGGAATTTTATGAGGAAGATTAAATAAGTTTGTGCACTAAAAGTTTTGTGTAGTACCTGGCATATATTAAGCACATGATAATCATTGACTGTTTCTATGACTGTAATCTTTTATAGCAATCAAGATATTTTTGAGTACACCAGAATTTTAGAGTTTCAGATATATTGTATACATAGCATTTAATGCTTTTAAGATCTTCACTAGATAGTTCTCAAAAAGCTGGTTATTGGGGTGTCTGGGTGCCTTGGTTGAGCATCCGACTCTTGATTTCTGCTCAGGGCATGATCCCAGGGTTGTGGAATCGAGCCTTGTGTCACGCTCCACACTGAGCATGGAGTCTGCTTAAGATTCTCTCTCTTTCCCTCTGGCCTTTTCCCTTGCTTGCACTCTCTTTCTCAAAAGAAAAAAAAAAGATTCTTTTTTCTTCCTTGATTTTTATTATATCACACAAATATTATTTTTTAAAGTAATCTTTACACTGAACATGGGGCTCAAACTCATGACCCCGAGATCAAGAGTTGTATGCTGCACTGACTGAGCCATGCCAGGCACCCCTGTACAAATAATTTTTAAGTGATAACAGAGAAATTGCCTGTAATTCCGCAGTCCTAACACTAAATAATGGTTTTCTTTTTCTGCATTCCCTTATTGCATATGAACTTTTCTTAAAATCCAAACAGAATACGTCTATATCCAAGATAGGTTCTGTAAAATACATACTATACACACACAAATACATATTACTTATGGAATGTTTAACTGGATTTTCAGCCTTTGGCTAACTAAATGTTCATAAGAACAGAATATTTTGTACTTTGGTCACGAAGAAAAATGGAATTAAAAAACCATGAGTACTATTTGCTTCTATTTAGACTTTCTTAAGTTCATTTGCCTATATGTGCGTATCTATAGAGAAAAAGGTATATACCCCAAATGGTTACCTCTGGGTGCTGGCATTAGGTAGTTTTTACTTATTTTCTCTTGCTTTACTGCACACACATAATCAATATGTATTACTTGTATAGTGAAGAAAACAAAAGTTATGTTTAAGATATCTATCCCATGTTTATGGGGTAGAGAGAAAAACTAAAGTTGGCATAATTTTTTAAACCTTCATTGGGCACCAGCTTTTCCAGGGCGTTGTGATAGGTTCTGGGCATCCAGAGGTAAATTGGTCACAATGCCTAAAAACACACATGTGAAATTGAAGATATAAAGGGTTATATGATCTCAATGGGAGTCTGCACAGGATCATGTGTGTTCAGAAGGGAAGGGTGTGCTGGTTCTTAATATTCCATTTTATTCAGCATTTTAGTGTATTTGTGACTAATTGAATTGAAGCAGTACTTAGGATGTTTGTGGTTATTACAGTGGGATTAGAATTGTCATTTCTATTTTTAAGTCATAGATCAGTTTCTCATTAGTTTACACATAATTAACCAGTTGAATCTAGGAGCTTTCCTCTAGTCAACCTTCAAGGTGACCATTATCAGAGTAGCGTCTAGGATATGGAGTGATTAGCCACTGGGAGGGGACGTGGGTAGCAGCCTTGCTTCGTGTTTTCTCTACTCACCCCAACCCCCATACAGTAGCTTACAGGCATTGTAAGATAGGGCCCCTGGCTTCCTTAGCTGCTGTGTTCTCATGGAACTGGTAGTAGGATCAAGTGCTACTATGTTAAAGGTACTGTTTAAAGCTCTTTATTTATATTAACACATTTAATACAGTAACCCCTGGGCTTGTTTTTATGATTATCCGCATTTTATAGAGGAGGAAGATGAGACCTATAGTGCTTAGGTAACTTGCCCAAGATTATACAGCTTGTAAGTAGAGCCAGAATTCGGACCCAGGCTTCTGAGCCTGCATACTTAACTGATACACTATACTGCCTATCTGTCAGTACTTTATAAGGCTGAAGAGGCAATTAGTACCAATTATACTGTCTGTTTGCTGCTTTAAAGAGGTATACTGAGTTTAGTTTCCTACTTACATTTAAGCTTTCATTTGTTAATGTGTGAAGGGGCTGGGTGGAGAAGAACAGTAATACTGTTTGGCTAGCTAAAATTTTTCTCCTAGAGCAAGTTTCCAAATTATAGCTTTCTTTCAAATAGAACTTTGGTTTTTAAGACTTTGTGTATAGGAATATTTAATTTTAAAAGAATGTAACTTACAGATTCCAAAATTAAAAATGGATATGTAGAAGTTGTAGAGCCCAGAAATTCGCCAGAGTCCTCGTTAAATAGTGGATCCTCAAAAGGCATTTAATACGTTTTGAATTTTGAATTTGTGTTTAAAAATATATTATGTGTAAAAAGTAGATTTGTGTATTTATTACCTTGTTTTCTAAGAATGCTATGTATTTATGAAGGATTAAAAATAATTCACATTCTTTTAATTATATGAAAGCAAGTGTAGCAACTTTGGGGTTTAAGATATTCTGGTACTGTCCTACTTTGTTTCCTCTGTTGTCAGGAAATTAGATAAAAATTCTAAATTTTTCTTTTCAGTGTCATCCATGCTCCATTACCAAGTCCTGTTGACAAAGTAAGTTAGTAATGATTTTTTACAAACCAACTCAGCTATATTGCTTTGCAAAATGTTTTTGTTTGTTTTTAATATGCTTTACCTAGAAGCTTATTTTTCTTCTGTAACAAAATACATACAGTGTATATAGATATTTGGTTATTGCAGTCCTCTATCTGGAGAATTTAGGGTGGATGTTTCTTAGGAAAAAGCTTTTGTTATCTCAAATAAATGGTTGGTTGTATAGACTAGGAGTACTTGTTTTGTGCCTAGCCAGAGGTACGAAGTGTTAGTTACTGCTGTTTATTCTGGAATACAGTTATGTCTAGAAATATTAATTAAAGCTTTCTACCCAAATATTCACCCAACATATACCTACCCATAGAAATAACAGAAATATGGGTTTACAGGAATTGTTCTTTTATTGTCCTTGAAAAGCAGTTTTATTTAATCTGATTTGGTCAGAAACTTTGTGATAATTACTTGTTAGTATTTTCCTCAGAAATAATGGTGTAATAAACTATAGATATCATTGCTTCATAGCAAAAAAAAAAGATGTCTTTTGACATTAATGTAGATGTTTTTTCTTAGTGTACTAACTAAACTATTGGGAAAATATTTTACATTTTTTTTTCTTCCATGTGGATAAAGACTGAAAGCCTGCCTGAAACTGAAGTTCTCTGTTAAATTCCTTTTTTAGAAGTAAAAGTGGCTAATCATCAAGTTCAGCAATACCAAGAATTATTTCAGAAGTAAATAATGACCTTGCCAATATAAGACTAACTTTTAAAAATAATGCCACGTCTCTGAATTCTAGTTAGCATATTTAAAAATATATGCTTTCTGAGCTTAATTGGGAATGATGCTATTAACATCATTAATAAGTTAATACATAAGACTTAGTAGTATTGATATGAGTAAATGTTAACAGCAGCCTATTAGTACCTTCTTTGGTGCCGGGGGCGGGGGGGGGGTGTGTGTGCGGAGAAATAATGCCATGGTTATATGTTCCACACTTGGGGGAAACCCTGATAGAAGGTAATTTTTCCTAATACACTTGAATTCTAAGTATTTTTTCTACAATTTATAGTTTAAATACTATTATTTACTATCTTTTTCTTCTTAAACCTACCTATAGTTTAAAGAAGAAAAAAAAGACAAAGCTATTTTCTTTCTCTTTCTTTTTCTTTTTCTCTTTTTCTTTCTTTCCTTCTTTCTAATTTTTTTTTTTAATGTTTATTTGTTTCTTTCATTTGTTGAGAGACAGAGAGACAGAGCATGAGTTGGGGAGGAACAGAGAGAGAAGGAGACACAGAATCCGAAGCAGGCTCCAGGCTCTGAGCTGTCGGCACTGAGTCCGATGCGGGGCTTGAATCCACAAACCATAAGATCATGACCTGAGCTGAAATTGGATGCTTAAGATGCTTAACCAGCTGAGCCACCCAGGCGCCCCTCTTTTCTTTCTTTTCTTTTTTTTTTAAAGAGACAAACCTATTTCCATTGCCTCTGGCCATTGGACAAAGCATTATATTTCCTGTTCTGTCTCTCCCATACCCTCACATACAAATAACATTTTGAAGATGGCTGCCTCAGAATGAATTATGACTGTTGACATATTGAAGAACTGTTTAACAATGGATCTTAAAGGGGGAAAATATAGATCTGTTGATTTAGGAGTTATTACTTCTGGATTAAGAAAGGGCTGTCTTGCCTTTGCCTTGTGCTTGTGATTTGGTTTATCAAGGAATGTTTCCATGAGTAGTACTTGTTCCACCACCCTGCTTATAAATCTCAGACTGGCCAGTGAAATATAACACCATTTACAAACTCTACACACGGAACAGAAATGTTTTGAAAATGAAAGGAACTGGTTAAGCTTAAAAATAATTTTTATTTTGCATACTTCAGTAAATAGACATTTCAAAGACTTGGTTTGCTTTAATGTCTTTTATGAATGTTTTGTGTGACTATTGATACTTGTGTCATTTTGTTTCTAGGTTGCTGCTAACACTCCAAGTATGTACTCTCAGGAACTATTCCAGCTTTCTCAGTATCTACAGGTAAAAGTAAATCTTGAAAATTCTTAGTTTTTAAAAGTAGAATTAAGCAACTTAGGTTTGATTTTGCTAGTTCACAAATACAGGCTAAAGAAATATTGGCTGGCTACAAGTACAAAAGAAATATCTTTTCAAAGTAAAAAAAAAAAAAGGATTAAAATTAGGTCTTGTGAAGAAAGGATAAAAGAATCAGGATTATTAAGTCTAGAAAAGATAGGGTTCTGTACAAGAGAAGTTTTTGTTATTTAAATATGAGGAAGTGTCAACATAGTTCTTTATCCATAGATGATTTAAAAAAAATTTTTTTTTTTAATGTGTATTTATTTTTTGAGAGAGAGAGGTTGACAGAGTGTGAGCATGGGAGGGGCGGAGAGAGAGAGGAAAACACAGAATCTGAAGCAGGCTCCAGGCTCTGAGCTGTCAGCACAGAGCCTGACACGGGGCTCGAACCCTCAAACCATGAGATCATGACCTGAGCCGAAGTCGGACACTTAACTGACTGAGCCACCCAGGCCCCCCATCCATAGATGATTTCTAAAGAAAATTAAACCTGGAGAGATTTTGGTTGCTTAATAGCAAATAATTACATAGTACTTACTATATGCCAGACTCTAGCTCTTTGCCTCTACTCATTTAATCTTCAGAACAATCCTGTAAGGTACATATTTTATTCCCATTTTTATAGAGAGAGTAACTGATGGTCTGGAAGGTTAAATAATTTACACAATATTACACACTGTGTAGTAGAGCTGGGCTTTGAACCCAGACAGTCAGACCTCAGAATCTGTACCCTTAACCACTGGGCTGTGCTGCTGAGTCTGTTGGAAGATATCTTGATGAGGCAGATACATCGAGTGGGCTCCTGAAGAAGTTAATACCATATTTAAAAAGCCTTTCAAATCTTTAAAAAGGAAACAAGTGTGTGTGTGTGTGTGTGTGTGTCCCCTCTTGATTTTGGGGAGATTTGGGCTAGATTATGTTCCTATTATTATTCTGGTGAGGGAGCATATTGAAGAAAAATCCTAGATCAGGAATTTAGAGATTGAACTTTTTATCTTGGCTCTGCCACTGAGTTCTGTAACTTTGGGTGACTCATTTTACATTCATAAGTCTTCAACTGCTTTTTAAAAATGATAGGACCAAACCAGTGATCCTGGCTCCTACGTTCTTTTATAGGAATCAATCACTAAAAGTGGTTCTCCCTCAGTTAAGAATGTACAAGTCTGTGAAAATTGTCAAAGTACTAATCACATCTTACTTCCACTGGGTGTTATGTAACGGTGCATAGAAAAGCACTGTTACACATTTGTAATTTAAGTAGAATTTCTAACAGCACAAAACATAGCCAGAATTCCCTGGACTCGATCTGTGGCTTTAACCTCTGACCTTTTGGGAAAGTTGTTTAACCCTTTTGCGTGCCTCATTTTCTTAATATGTGATATGGGTATAATAATAGCACTTACCTCACAGAATTGTGAATAGTAAATGAACCAATATATGTAAAGCACTTAGAACAGCGCCTGGCACTTAAAGTGTATGCCATACATGTTAGCATTTGTGTACCACTCAATAGGAAGGTACATTAATTGACCCAGATCTCTCTTATTTTTAGAAGTAGAAGAAAACTTTGAGATTAATCTGGTCTAACCTCCATTTTTCACATGAGAAATATGGGGCTCATCTAGATAAAAATGATTTCCCGAGGCTATATACACTATATACTCACCAGTCATCATGGACTGTCGATCTAATGTCCTGACTCACTCAGTACTTTTTCCACCTTTGTCAGTTCTTTGCATATTCATAGGTGGGCATGTCTTTAATTGTTCTTTTCTGATTTTTGAGAGAATATTATATTGTGCTGTCTTTTCTATATACATCTTTGTGAATTGCTGGAATTCTTACGTAAACTGTAAAACTTTTGAATAAAAACTGGAGTAGATATGTTTTATGCCTTAGAACTAAAAGTAAAGAACTGGAAATATTATTAGATTTCTATTAGGATGTGGTTCATGGAATTATGAAACTCTAAATGGGATTGAGTTTAAAAAAGGTGAAATTACACCACCTAGTGGGAGTAGTGATTATTTGGTGGTTTTGTGTTTAAGTAAAACTTTTTGCAGCATTAATGTAATTTCCTGGATATTAGGAATGTTTTAAGAGCTTAAAATAAACTTGGCAGCTCATCTCTTTTAAGTGTAAGTTGTGTTTTATGGCCTTTGTTAGATTCCTTAATCTATACTTTTACAATTATATTAAAAAACAGTACCGCTAACTCTTAATTAGGTCAGATTTTCTCTAATCATTATGTATCAAGGATGTGGACAACAATAAATGCATGCTTTAAATCTCAAGAAATGTGTTTGAAGCATACCCTTCTTTGCTGAGGTGGCTCCAGAGGTATTAGGGTAGTAAGTGTTCTTCTTTGGCTAATGACAGGAATAGAAGAAAGTGAAATTTAAAGATGTGCCATAACCACCGCTGAATGCTGTGTGAGCATTTTCACCTTGACTTCTAGTGAAGGAGACCCTCTTAACAGCTATCAAATGTTAATAAGTGACCTAGAGATAAGGTTTGCTTGCCAATGTCCTTCTCTGGAAAAATATTCCTTTGGAGCTGCCAAATAGTTATATAACTCCTTGATTTCTTAATTACATTAGTGGACTCTTATTTTCGGCATATTTGATTGCTGCTAAGTGGTATACAGTCTCAGAGAATCAGAACACCTGACAATGCAATAGATTATGATAGTGAAAGTCTTTCTCTCTTCTTAAGTATATATGTTTATATATATAACATTCTTAAAAGGAAAAACTAAAAGACATTTCTAATTTAGATGTCATATCCATGCACCTAAGCCATTAAGAAGTATCTTTGCTACTGACCACATTGTTTGACTTAGTTTGGAATGAGTTAGTGCTGAAAGATATGTATATATTTTTTAAAATATGTATATATATAAAATGCAGGGTTGAACATTTGTTGGATTCTTCTACTCTGGATTTCCTTTTTTTTTTTTTTTTTTTTTAAACTCACTCTTCCTATGTATGTATGTGTGGAAGGAAGGAAGTAAGCTGTATGCCCAACCTGGGGCTTGAACCCACAACCCCGGGGTCAAATGTCATGCTCTACTGACTGAACCAGCCATGCTTCCTTTTTAAAGTCACTCTTGCGAATTATGAGTAAAAAGAAAACAAAAACAGGGGGCTTGTTTTCTGTTAACAGTGGAAGGTGCAGCTAGAGTACCCCTAACAGACCAGAAAGTGAGGCTAAACTGATGTGGTTTATATATATCTTACAAGATTTATCAGGTTTGAAAGTAAGATACAAAGTGGGATATAAGATGAGAATGTGCTAAAAATTGATTACTCTTCAAGGGATCATGCTGAGTTCTTTAGAATCTCTTTTGTGATTTGTATTATTAGGAGGCCTTACATCGGGAACAGATGTTGGAACAGAAGTTAGCCACACTTCAGCGGCTACTAGCCATCACCCAAGAGGCTTCAGATACCAGTTGGCAGGTATTACAGATGCCTTTATATTCATAGTTTAATATTCCTTAAATGTTGATTAAACTAAAACTGAATTTTTTTAGCAGGGAAAGGCAGTTATTTCCTAATGACCAAATATTGAAAATTTAGCATTTTACAGTGGATGTTGGTCAGTTTTATGATTTTACATCTTTTTTTTTTTGGCGATAGCAACCATTTTGATATGTGTTATTTTTTAATTACCCTGGGATTTTATTTATATTTAATTTTTTTTCAACAGGCTTTAATAGATGAAGATAGACTCTTATCACGGTTAGAAGTTATGGGAAACCAATTACAGGCATGCTCTAAAGTAGGTATTAATCTCAAGTAAGGATTCATAAAGAAAAAAGCATAAATTATGCATTAAAATGCATAGTTTTTTGTGTAGCTTCATTTCTTTGTCATTTTGAGTACATTCTAAAACATTTATACGTTTTCTCCATTCTTTTAAGTCTTTTGTCATAAGAAATTCCAAACATACATGTAAGGACAGAATTGTATATTGAATATCCATGTATAACTCTCTTTTTTCTATCGCAGTTGATATTTGCTGGAGAAACTGGGTCATTTGTCCTCTATAATTTCCCTCAACCTAGACTGTTATTTAATGATTCTTCTAGCTCCCCTCCCACACCATAAATTGGTAGTTTGATCTAGAGATTTGATCTGATCTCTTTTTTGCCAACAATACTTCATGAATAGTATTGTGTACCTTCACCAAAAGGCACCATAATGTCTAGTTGTCCTTCTTTCTGAAATATTAGCAATCTTTGATGTCCCTTGCCTAATCCATTATTAAGGGTTGCAAAAATGGTTAGGTTTAGTGCTGTCATTCCTTCATTTATAGCTGGGTGACTTCTATAAATACTTCTCTTATGCCCCTCTCAAACTATTTTGTTACCTGAAGCCTTTTTTTTTTTTTTTGTTTTAGGGAAGGCAGGATAAGTGATTTTCTCTTTTTATTTACTGGATTTCAAAATAACGAATTAGTTCTTTGTCATCCACCAAAGAATGACCACGAAGTGTTTTTCTTTTCTCCAAACTAGATTTAAATATATTTCATGTGTTTCAACCTATTCCATTTGTTGTTCTTATTGTTGTTCAAATTATCACATCTCTGGTGAACCATAGCTTTTTCAGTTTGGTGCCTGAGTCCTTTTGGTACAGTCTCAGGAGGCTTTCATAGCTTCCTGCTGTCATTTTAGACAAGATGTTCCAGACTCATCTTGTACATTTCCTGTCTCAGAGCTGGAATCAGCTTTTTCTTCTGGGTACTCTTATTCCTTTTGGTTTAACCATTGTGTTAAAATGCTGGGCCCCTTTGAAAGTAAGAGATCATTTTTGTACACAAATGGAAATACTATGGCTTATAGAGAATATGAAAATTGGAGACTCAATTCATTTTGTACATTTGAGAAATTCTTATTTTCCTTTGACTTTTTTAATTGTAAATGTGAATTAATATATTTGTGAAGGCATAATTCACTAATGAAACTTTTCAATACAGCTTCAAGCTTCAGTTAATACAGGGCCAACATCATTTGGATTTAGTGATACCTTAATATAAAACTCAAACAGTATGATAATGTGTTGTTTTTTCAAATGATAAATATTTAAAAACAATAACTTGGTTATAATTATAAGTATCTTTTAATCTTAGAATCAAACAGAAGATAGTTTACGGAAGGAACTTATAGCATTACAGGAGGATAAACACAACTATGAGACGACAGCCAAAGAGTCCCTGAGGCGGGTTCTTCAGGAGAAAATTGAAGTGGTTAGAAAACTTTCAGAAGTTGAGGTATTTTAATTTAACAAATATACTTTGGTAGTATGATTAAAAATTTTTAGCCTAAAATCGCTCATATTCTAGGACATTTTAAACTTGGGTGTTATATTACTAGTATGCTGTTTTTATTGTTAAGGATTTTCAGCATAACCATGTGAGTTTTGGTGCTTGTGGTCCCTAGTCAGTGACTGGGCAAATAAAAGGGTAATCAAGGAGTCTTAGAATTTGCATTCTGCTTAGGATTCAGCCTTCACACAGTGGACCATGATATGTGCCAGGGAATCGATCTCCTGTCACCTAGTTTTGTTTTTCTTCAAATTGAGGATAGTCACTGTAAGGTGGAGAACATCACCGCTATTCTTATTTACCCATCCTCTAGAGAAGAAAACTGTGTCTAACTTTGGAGGTCAAAGGGGAAAATATCTCTACGGTCCTTTCTAGGTCTTTTAGGAACAATCAAAATGTGATTCTCATTGCTTTAAAAATGACCTAGTTGATAGTGGAGGTCATCCCTTTGAACCACTGCACAATTACTACAGAAGTTATTTGTTACTGGATTTAGTTAAAATGCCCATTTTAAATACAATAATAAAAATACCATATATAGTACATACTATATAGCATATAGTATAGTAATAGTTTCTGTAAAAGCCTCATAATAACTGATTCACTTTCGTGTCATTAATTTGACATGCAAGAAAGTTGCTGGTTGTCTTCTATTTTTCTTATTAAGTTGATTGTGCATATTATTAAACTTGCTTTCAGGAATTGTTAAGCTTAAAATATTTTCAAGGCTAAAAGTCATTCTCAGTGGCCTTTTAAAAGAGTAGTTATATAAAAGTAACATCCTTTCCTCCCTGCCCCCTTTCTGTTGTTTTGTTTTTCAAATTTTTTGTTGTATTTTCTGTTTTAGTATACACCTAAAGTAAATTAAAATTCTTATGTTATTTAGCTCAGTCTTCTATGAAGGTTAATTTAGAACAGCCCATAGAATTATACTTTTTACAAGTTGAAGTTAAAACACGCCATTTATTCTAAATCAGTAATCTGTAAACCTGAATTACAGCGAAGTCTGAGTAATACTGAAGATGAATGTACCCATCTGAAGGAAATGAATGAACGGACTCAGGAAGAATTAAGAGAATTAGCCAATAAATATAATGGAGCAGTAAATGAGATTAAAGATTTATCTGATAAATTAAAGGTATGTATTTACTCAACCTGAAAATATGTTAATTGTCCCTAACACACTGGATAGATTAAGATGTTAGGTATTGCTGAATAGTTGTCGATATAAAATTTATAATGGTTGAAATTTGTAGTAAAAATAAGTTTCCATTTAGCCCAAACCCCAGCTGACATATTTCCTTTGGAAGGAAATAAATAGTACTTCACAACAGGCATCTTTTAATATATAACAGGAAGTAGATGCAAATCCACAAACCCCAAGATATTTAGACCTTTTGAAAACTTGAATGTGCTTCTCCTTGGGCAGCCCCAAAAGCAGATGTTAGTGCTGGAACAAGCCCAGAGGGGACCTTGGAGTGATCTGCAGTGGACCCTTGTAGCCTCTAGGGATGCTGTTAACTGCTCAGCTGCAGCTCCCTGTAGATTAGCTGTAGGACGTTTAGGATAAGGGCAGACCAGACCATAATGTCTAGATGGTCCTTTAAAATGTTATAACTGAGTTTGTGAAGTCCCGTCTTTATATCATTCAAACCATGATTCAGTGGCTAGAAGATAAATATTTCTTAGAGAAGACCAGGGCATCCTCTGTGTGGTTGGTGAACCTCTAACAGTGTTAAAGATTGGTCTTATTAAAAGGAGGTCATTTTGAAAAGTGCTTATGATCATCATTCCTTCAACTGAACACAATTTAGTTTAAAATTTCAGAGTAAGTTACATTTTAGAACTTACAAACTGATTAAACAATAGTAATTTCAGGGGAAAACTTTATATATTTCCCTCTTGAAAACTGTGGAGTTTTAAATTTTGACCCATTATCTTTACATATTAGGCCTGCTTGCCTGCTACAAGGTTTTCTTTTCTAGTTACCTAGAAGCATGACCCCAATGCAGACTACTTCTGACATCATTTTGACATTTACAAATATGTTCTATAATATTGAATATTCTTGTTAGACGTTTATGTGAATAAAAGCAGCCCTGCTTTGGGCCTCTAAAAGCAAGTTCAGACTATGAAATAACTGATTTTTTTTTTTCTTTCTCAACAGGTAGCAGAAGGAAAACAAGAAGAAATCCAACAGAAGGGACAAGCTGAGAAAAAAGAATTACAACATAAAATAGATGAAATGGAAGAAAAAGAACAGGAGCTCCAGGCAAAAATAGAAGCTTTGCAAGCTGATAATGACTTTACCAATGAGAGGCTAACAGCTTTACAAGGTAAGTTAGCTAATCCAGAAATTGATTTGATTTGATTTTTTTTTTTCTTTTATCTGTGAAATACCTTTTTCTTGGACTTTTATTTACAGTACGGTTAGAACATCTTCAGGAGAAAACTCTTAAAGAATGCAGCAGCTTAGGTAGGTGTGTCACCAAATTTCTTATTTAAAGCTGAATTTTTATCATTGAACTTTTGGTATTTACTGTCTCATTGGGTACTTATTTTCTATGTATTAGGTGGAATGTATCCACACTCCTAGAAAATTTTCTATAAAAATATGCTTGATTGCCACCAGTGGGCACCATTGTTTAGGCTTTAAGATGAAATTTGTGCGTCTGAGAAGCTCTACTTAGAGATATTTAAATAAGAGAAGTACAAGCACCGCAGGATTCTTTTCTTTTGAGGTTCATTGGAAGGCTTCTAGGCAGTTGTAGCTTTTTCTCTGAGTGGATATAAAATGGCCCGTTGAACCCTTCTTGGAAAAATAAATTCAAAATGTTCTATACTGTCTTAATGCAAATAGGAATACAAAAATGCCGTGAGACCAGTTTTAAAGTAACTCTTTCTTTGATCAGGCAATGATACACTGTCTTAATCCTAGGGATACAAGTTGATGACTTCTTACCTAAAATAAATGGGAGCACAGAAAAAGGTAGTGTAAAAAACTTAAATGTTTTTCTTTCATGGTATCCTTTTACTCCTCAAGCAGGATAGAGAGATCAGCATTTTAAGGTTTTCATTTTTTGGAACAAAAAGCATGCTGTTCATAGACCATTGAATCCCAGCTTTTAAAAGAAAGCTTCCCTTTATTTTGTAATTCTTAATGCTATGATTTTTGGTTAGATATCCCTTGTTATATGGAAATTTTAATTATTTAAATAACAGGAAACTGCTAAAGTTCAACGTTAGCATTGGTTTATACATATAGCATAATAATTGGTTTCTCCCCCAATATATTTTTCAAAGAACTCTACTACCATTTTCTTCCATCAAGTACTGTTTCCTGGGAATATGGGGCCTCTATTTTTAATGTTTGTGTCATGCCCCATCCCTGGCCAAGAGTTTACTTAACAGCCCACTGAGCTCTTGGATATGTCATAGAAGCTACTTTCTTTATAGTGTACATCTCCTTCTTTAATCAGAGAAAGCAAGGCCAGCCATTTCTGTTCTCTGAAAAATCCTTTATTAGTTCTTGATACTGTGACCTTTCTTTCTGGATAGCTTGCATTATCTCTTGCCAAAAATGTATAGCCACTATTGGTTTTCTTGTTACTGCATGGGGTACTTTTTACCCATTGACTTGTACATTCCTTCAGTTGTGAAGATCCCCATTCACCCTCCCCTTTCCATCCATCCAGCATTAATTGAGCACCAACTATGTGCCAGATCCTGCATTAGACGCTTGAAGTGCAGAATGAATAAAATTATTTTCTGTGTTTACAAATATGTGTACCTCTGATCTTAGTTTTTATATAGAAGTAAGTGGAAAATGTTAAGGTCGATACTCAGAACTTCTAATTAAATTTTTTTTTTTTTTTTCATGTATCAGGGGATATCTTTATAGTTCTTGGGCAGCAACCAATTCTGATAAAGTTAGGAGGTGCTTTTTTTTGTTCTTGTTTTTGTTTGTTTGGTTTTTAATTAGGAACTGGCAAAATAGGCTTAGGTAATCATGTATATGTGAGCTTGCAAGCTCAAGACCTAATAATATTACATATGTTCTACAAAAAAATCTCGAAACTCTAAATTAGAAATTATTGTCATTAATCATTGTTGACTATTCTGTATATGTTTTATAAACTACATCGATATTTTAGAATTCCAGTTTGAGTTTCGATTTGAGAATTTTTAAAGGTGTAGTTTATATTCTAATATTACTAATTTTATTAATATTACTAATATTTCTGTTTATTAACTATATTTAGTGAACATATATAAAATGACTTAATCCTCATTTTCTAAAAGTTTGTTATCATTAAATGAATTTTTATTTTTTGTTGTCATTATTTGCCTTTTTTTCCTCTTTCTGGCATGAACACGTTTTATTCCAATCACCAGTTTGATTGGCACATGTATTTATTAATAATGTTAGTGTTAACTCAAGCGGGGGACATGCTATTCCTTCAGTTAAGAGAACCCTTTAATATACACGAAATCATCTTTATACTATTTAGAGTTGTCAGATTACTGCTAAAGTTTTTTTGTCAATTCCAATTGAGTTAGATGAGAATAGTTGTAGACAACTCCTTGATTTAAGACTGAATAAGGTATTTTGGATACTTTAAAGCACTTCTTACTATAACTTTTCCTGTGCTGGTATGTTTGGTTTTTTAGTGGTGATAAATTGTTGTGGGGGTGACCAATAGTATCTTTAATGAAACCGAATAGTAAATATCTTGATACGCACAAAAACTTCATTACACCAGATTTAGCATTCAGTGGATTTTGGGAGTAAGATGGATTTGTTCTGAATCATTTGTTATAGAATAGTAAACCAGTTATCCAGCATTCCAATATTACCAAAAATCCATAACCGTAATATGCTATCAGATAAGACTTTAACTAAAATTAGTCTTTAAATAGTAGAGAGCCAAGTATAGTTGTAAGAGAATATTTTAAAAATATCTGGAGATGTTAAGATTAATACTATGTATCTAGTAAACTATTTTTCAAATTACTTAAATGTAAAGTAGCTGCTACAAGCATAGGTTTTATACTATAAAATTTTTTGTGTCTTATCTAATAATTGTAATTTGAATATATCTTAGTATAGAAAAGCACTGTCTAATAGAAATATTATGGGAACCAAATACATAATTTAAAATTTTCTGGAAACCACATTAAAAATATAAAAAGAAACAGGTAAAGTGTTAATAATGTATTTTAATAATGTTATTTACTTTAACCTACTATATCCAAAATATTCTTCCAACATGTAATCAATATTAAAGATTATAAATGAATTATTTCACAACCTTTTTTCTTTAGTAAGTCTTTGAAACCAGTATGTATTTATTTTACACTTACAATACATCTCAATTCACACTAGCCATTTTTTCAGGGCTCAGTACCCACATGTGTATTGAACATGTGTATTGGACAGCACAGATAGTATAGAAAATCAAATTTTATAGGAAACTAATGTGTATAAATAAACCCATTTTAAGTAGCACAGTTCTCTATTATGTTTCTGTATCTGTCTGGTCTTTGCATTTCCACAACCCTGTTTGGGATCTTACAACCCTGCTTCCCTGCCCCCTGACTTCCCCGCCCTAAGTATCTCATTTTTTTTTGGATTTTCAGTGACATCTTTTATAGTTTTGGCAAAGTGAATTCCCAAGGAACTGAATTCAAGTCATAAAGTATTAAAAGTGTCATGATCCAAATTCTTTACATGTACTATCTAAAAGATTTTTCTCTCATGTGTCTTAGAAAATGCCTTTATAGAAGTCATATATGTGTAACATATATAATAATATATTAATCTTGCATTGTATCTAAACTAGTATAATAAATATTTTAATGTAGGGTCCAGATAGTAAAATCAGAGTAGATAAAAGGGTGATTTGAGGCTTGATGAGTAATGGTGGGAGGTACCGCATTAATAAATGTCATCTAAAGTCCTGTGTTGATAGTCTGAAATTTTGTTTCAAATAAGTTCCATAAGGTCCTTTAGGTTAAAATTTGGTTTCAAATGAGTTTTCGTATTTAACCATGATGTTGTAGAGTTGGAGTTCTGAAAATGTTATCATAGCTTAGATAGGATTTATGTAAAACAACTTTTGATCTTGGTAATTACTATTCAACTGAGGGCTTCTGTTTTGGATTTCTTGGCTCCAGTCAGCAAGTGCTATTTATTAGATTTTTTTTACTTTTATCTTTTGTATTATTATTATATATATATATATAGAGAGAGAGAGTACACACACACAAGCAGGGGAGAAGGGCAGAGGGAGAGAGAGAGAATCTTAAGCAGGTTCCACGCTCAGCGTGGAGCCCGATGTGGGGCTTGATCCTACGACCATGATATCATGGCCTGATCTGAAATCAAGAATTAGATGCTCAACCGACTGAGCCACACAGGCACCCCTAGATTTTTAAAAAAATTTCTGTTGCAGTTAGCCATTTTTTTCCTTTTGGGGCTATATTTTATCTGTATATAGTATAACTCTATAACTATGCAATTATGTACAACTATGTACATACATTTGTTACATATATATATATATATACACACACATATATACATATATACATACATATACATATATATAAAATTATTGACTGGAAGTTCTGTGTACCATGTAAATAGATAAAAGATAGTGATAGATTCGAGTATGAAGGTAAAGAAGGTGTCTATTGGTAAGGATGTCAAGAGAAGCTAACCAGTGATTAGAGTAGGAGATGCCTGCTTCTCAAACAAAGTTGAGATGATGAGAGTGAGATGGGTTGAAATGAGAAGGAAAAGAGGCTTTCACAGTCAGAGTGGTACTAACTCATGTCCTCTTTCACAGGTTTCAGTGCTTTCCCACCTTCCAGATAGTCATCATATTGTGATATATTTTTAACACCTGAACTTCCAAAGTCTATTTAGTAGTTTTGAAAAATCCAGAGATATAATTGAAAGATGTTATCCAGATTTAGAAGTTAGCTCTCTGAGTCAAAATAGATAAAGATTATTGTAAGAAAAGAGCTGAAGCTTTTCTCTACTGTTAGATTTTGATTCTCTTTACTCTTAAAAAAAACCAAAACAAATTATGTTTGACCTGAACAAAACCATTTTCCAAGCTCTTATTTTAAAATATGCATGACATTGATTTTAATCATTTGGGCAGAGATAAGCAGTGTAATATTTTGAGGGTATAGAAAGTACAGTTTAAATGACTCAAATGCAAGGTTATTTGTGAAATGAAAGTATAAAAATGGAAATGTTGCATTAGTTTCTTAAATTTTAGGGCATTATTTTGTGGTATTCTTCAAATATTTATCTTTTGCCTCTTAAGAAGAATAACTTTGAAGAGGGACTGTTAGAGAATTGTTATTTGACAATTAATTCAGTAAGAACAAATAATAAAATTTAAAAATTATTTACAGGTATTTATTAAATGTCATGGAGAAAGGTATATTTTAAAAGAGAAGCTTTTTAAAGCAATATATGTCCGTGGTTTTCTTGAGCTCTTTGGGTAGAAACTGCACCTTTAAAAGCTAACCAGTCAGGGTACAAATTAATGAATATAATTATAATTTTCAGTCATTTAGCTTTATTAACTCTAAAATATGTCTGCTATTAATATTAAAAATATATTAAACTTTTATGAATCTTAGAGTTACTCATGTCAATACATTTCAGTTTTCCTACCTTTGCTGTTGTTTTTCAAAAACAGCAACAAACTATATCCTTAAAGGTGTTTCTTTCTTTATTAGAGCACTTGCTTTCAAAGAGTGGCGGGGACTGCACTTTTATTCATCAATTCATAGAATGCCAGAGTGAGTACAGAGTATTTTTCACATTGATTTTAATGAAGTCAGGGGCTAACATTGAAAAATGAGAAGAAAAATGAAGATCTCAATGTGTTTGTTATGGTAGAAGGTGCACAGAGGGCCATCTTCAGACAGCAGCGATACTTCTCATACTGTTCGGCTTCTCTCTTTAGACAAAAATATTTCTGTGGCATTTGCCTTCAAAGATGGATTTCATATTGCCCACAAAAAAGAGGAAATTTAAAGCTTTTAAATAAAAAATTGTTGTTGAGCAGGGAATGAAATAGAATGTCAAGCACCTAGACGTTCTGTGTGGACACTTAAGAGATCGTAGTAACATTAGCCTGTTTTATTTACATTCTAGTTCTATCACAGATTTAGAATTGGATTTCTTAAGCAAATTTCTTAAATGATTAAATGAAGCCATGAAAACAGTGATTTAGTTTGGGTACTCAGATCTGAAGATGACCCTTAAGGTAGCAGGAGCTTTCTAGGGAAGGAATAGGAATAGATTGTCCTACATTCTGACATCAACCGCCTACCCTTGGGAAGCCTATCGTTAATAATACTTTAAAGATAGATAGGTTAGCTTTTGAGGTGATTTAGACCTCTGCTGAATTCTGAGCCAGAGTATCATGAATCTCCTTGTACTTGAAAATCATGTGGCTGCTTAAATCATGATGTTGTGATATTCTCTTGGTCCTCTTGGTGACAATTAAAGGTCACTATGTGTAATAAAGATTTACTGATGATATCTACACTTTTTCCTACCAGACACACAACTTTGTTGTTTTTCCTCTCCCTGTTTGCTCTCTTTTTGAAATGAGTGACTTTCCATGTTTTTATGCTAATGAATTCATTCTGTGGATATGCAAGCATATGTGATTCTTTCCCCTTCCTTCTCCCCCGCCCCGCCCCAATCTCAGGGGCACTTGGGGGTTGTCAGGGTCACACCTGGTAATTATAGCAGGCACAAACTCAATAGATCCAGTGTTATATACTCCTTAGAGATGCCTTAAGGAAACCTGGAATTTCATTTAGTAGTTTTAGAAGAGCTTCTATTTTTGTCCATTTTATGTTGAATATAAGTTTAATATTATTTGGGGGAAAATTAATGAATAAATATGGCATATTCCTTTGTCCTTTAAATTTGTCTCATAAAGCAAAGATTAGTTCATGTTTTTGTTATCTTCTGATTACTAAATTTCACTTTTATGGGAAATTGGCATGGGGATTTGGGGCAAAATAATTGGTATCCACTGAAACCAACTAAAAGCAGAATATAAAATTTAAAATATAAATCTTTAGGGGAAGGATCTTATACTTTGTTTTATTACATGTGACCATTGTTTAGTAAGTTAATTTTAAACTTTTGGGCTTGTATTTTGAGCCCAAGGAAACAAGAACAGAGAACTATCCAAAAAGAAAGCTTATTACTAAGTTACAATTTGCAAAAATCATTTAAAATATTATAAAATGTGTATGTAAAATATTTAGCTGTAGTTGTAACACAGAACGATGTTTGTTTTACATTAAGAAAAAGATGTTTGGAGATTTTTATTGTATCATAGTTACGGGGGGCAAATGGACCAGTAAACATTCAGAGATAGAGCAGAAGTTATAAGTTACAGCAATCCCCTCAATAAGGATATTAGCCAATTAAATTATGTTTACAAGGACTATGCAGTGGCATGGGAAGACGTTAGATGTGGTATAGAGAGGGAGAAATGAGAATATAAAATGCTTTCCTTGTGGGCAAAGAAATAATGAACCAAAGAACAAAAAATAAAATACAAGTATTCCTAGATGTCTGAATCCATTGGGTCCCTAAGTGCAAACAGTGGAAGTTTGGGCTGTAAATTCATGTATATCCCTAGGGATATAGCTGGGGGTATTGTCCATTATCTGAATCTGCCCAGTTCCTGAGTTTTGGTAGCAAGTAGCAAGAGTTTGGTTAATGAGGATACCGTTGTATCTCAGAAATTTCCAATATTGGCTCCTTAAATTTGGATACTCAGAGTTGGCATAGTAAGAGTTAACTTTGATTTGATTTGTTGTCAGAAGGGGTATTTTCATTATTTTATGACAAGCTGCTGGTATAGAAATTGTGGTGTTTAATTAGTATTATGGCAAGCAAGGCACATTCAACTAAAATCTTAGGTGAACTTTCAAAATAATTTTGGATTATTTTTTGATAATCTCACACAAACTTTTTTGCCATTATTTTAATTGATAGACATTTTGAACTGATTTATGATCCTGAACATGAAGTTTATATTCTGTGAGCAGTGACACCTCATAGTCTTATTTTCCTGTCTTTTATTTACTTTTTAAAGATTTTTTAGTTTTAAGTAATCTCCACACCCAACATGGGGCTCGGATTTACAACCCTGAGATCAAGAGTCACATGCTCTACTGACTGAGCCAGCCAGGCACCCCTTATTTCCGGTCTTTTAAAAAGCAGATGTTAAGCACCTAGATTTCATTGTTTACTGTGCTTGTTGTATAGTCCAAATTCACCTTGTGAATTCTAAATTTAAAATTAGAAAGCAAATAATTCACTTCTGTAGGATTCCTCATGTCTTTTTAATATATTAACAGAGTTTTTCAGTTTATGTATATGAACCCATAAGAGAATGATTTAGTTGTTGGCTGTTTCCATTTACAAGGTGATTTTGATGAAATTAAATGAGTTGGAACACATTTCAGTTTGTTTTCCTTTTATGGTAAAAGAGACTGTGTTTCTTTTAATTCTCTTTTAGGAGAAAAGCTTTTAATCCCATGCAAAGAGATTGGATTTTGAACAGATTTAAATATAACCTTGTGTAATTCCAGGACTGTGAAGTAATTTTCTGTGTAAAAATATACCATGTAAAATCTAGAATTAACAAGTAACTTTAATAAAACTTGCTAAAAAGCTCTAGCAATATTTTCTTCTGAAGGAATTCAGGCAAGAAGTTTGATTTAAGCGGAATTCCACATTCCTTGTTCCCTCTGCAAATTTTAGTTACTCAAGGTTTAAAGTGTAAACTTAACAAATAAGTTGAGGGGCACCTGGGTGGCTCATTCAACGAAGCGTCTGTTGGCTTTGGCTTAGGTCATGATCTCTTGGTTTTGTGAGTTCGAGCCCCACATAGGGCTCTGTGCTAACAGAGAGGAGCCAGCTTGGGATTCTCTTTCTCCCTCTTTCTTCCCCGCTCACTCTGTCTCTGTCTCTCTCAAAAATAAATGAATAAACTTCTAAAAAAAGAAAAAGACAAATACATTGAGACTGTTGTGTTTGGTAAATGTGCTTTCTGAGTTAACAAATTATGCACCTTGTATCTGTTTCATATGTGTCCTATGAGCTCTGTCATTTGATTAATGCATATGCTGAGTGCAAAGATAAAGGGTAAAAGGTGGAGAACCTCAGGACATGGAGACTCACTTCATGGGCATAGAGTGAAAGACAGCTTTCTCCAGCCTACTGCCTGTACTTTCTTCTGCTACTGTTTGTCTGGGTGAGGGCAGAGGCATCACGGCTGTGTTCCAGAGAAAATTTCTTCTGTGGTCCGCTTTGTACATACAAACTGCCCTCTCCCCAAATGGCATCTTGCTTTTAATGACTGAGTTAACAAGTGCCTTGAAATAAACTTAATGTCTTTGTATTCTTAATCCATGGTTACTATGAGACTTAATGGTTTTTATTATTAGAAGCAGAAGTCTAATTCTCTTAATATTTTGTGTCTTATGTAAGTTTTTTGCCCGATTTAAGAAAAATTCTCTCCCTGCTTCCCACCCCCCTTTTGAAATTATAGTCACTGTCTGTGTATGTTTGTCTCATTCTCTTCTTTCTCTTAGGGCTTTGCTCTCATATAAAAATTGCCTTATTTGGAGTAATGCATTGAATCAGTGTTGCTCCGTGACTGTTTACTTTTCATCACTCTATGAGATCAGCGTCTCTGAACAATCTCAGGGTTATTCTGATTACATATTCCACTTAAAACAGATTTTTTAATTTTCATTTTTTAAACTTTTATTTCCCTAAGCCAAAGCAGATTAGTTATGACAAAGAGTAGAATACACTTGGTGTGGTTCCCTGCTCATAGTAGTTTATGTCCCCATTATAGGAAGATTATTAATTTAAACTAGATGTTGCTAAATTTCTTTTTTTTTTTTTTTAATTTGAGAGAGAGCACGTGCATGAGCAGAGGAGGTGCTTGGGAGGGGGTGGGGGGCGGGGTGGAGAAAGAAAGAGAGAGAGAAAGAATTCTAAGCAGGTTCCATGTTCACCACGGAGCCTGACATGGGGTTTGATCTGACGACCCTGGCATCATGACCTGAGCTGAAATCAAGAGTCATACGTTTAACCAACTGAGCAACCCAGGCACCCCACTTATTTTTTATTTCTTTGTATTTAGAGTTGACCAATCTAGGATATATTGGAGGGTTTTTGTTTGTTGTTTATTTGTGTCAATCATGTTCCCAGTCAGCTAACTTTCCAACATTTCTACCAGATTTTCTCCCAGTATAACTGCATAGCAGATAGTCTTAAATTTATGCCAATAGTGTTTTGATAGGTAGATTGCTTCTTTCTTAAAAAACTGTCTGTATTCTTTAAATTGGTTCATTTTGTTTAGCTTTCAATCTATGAATTCTCAACTTTTTTCTCTTTTGTTCTTTATTCTCAGGTTTTAGGACAAGTAGCTTCTGGAACTGTTTTTATGAAAAAGCAGACTATCTTCTATAGCAGGAATTGCTTTAATTAATTTTATTTTGCTGCAAAAACTAATACTTTTGTAAAAGTCTGTCCTATTAAGGTTAGGCCTCCCCTGCTTTAGGTTCTAAAGCTTTATTTCTATTTTGTGAACTGCTACTCTGTGAAGGAAATAAATTGTGGGTTTGATGTTGAATGCTGATTGTTCATTTTTACTTTGTTACGTTTGATGTTAATTCTAATGTCAGTTTCTTTGCTGTATGTCCCTTTAATGACTTTCTAGGTGACTTGTAGTTCATTTTCACTTATGATATTTAGAATTGGATCAGAGGATCTTAGATGTGAATTCTGTTTTGGTTCCTCTTTGGCAGTATGAATGGGCAGTATAACTTCTTTAAACCTCAATTTCCTCATTTACAGAATGGGATGGTAGTTCCTACTTCATAGGATTACTATGAGAATTAAATGAGATCATATTTACTAGTACTCTTAGTAATGCCAGCCACACAGAAATATATGCTAACTAATAGGTAGAAAACTTATGGTGGGGAGATTGGAAAGAGTGTTAGTGGGAGTTTTCTTGCAGGAGTAACTTTTTTCCCCTTTTTATTCCCAGTCACAAGACAGTGAAAGCTGATTGACCTAGTTTTATTGTTCTTGTTAAATTCATATGTTCCTGACAATCTAAAGATTCTCTAACTTTTTAATTACTAGTACACATGCCATTTAGAAAATGTGGTCTCCAGCACATTATTTTGATACCCAAGTGATAACATTATTTTTTGAATGAAACCTAACTTTCAGACTTAAATATATTTTCCAGGTCGGCAGTTACAAATAGCTGATTATGTAGTTCTTTTATATTGATCTGCTCTTCTCTTCTGTCACTTAAGATTCCTAGGCAGCTGACAGCAGTATCTGAATAGTGCCGTTTGAGTTTATATTCTGCTTTTAGTTGGTTGTAGCTGTGATGTGAGGAAAATGGCTCTTCAGCTTGAAGAATTTAATCCAGTCTAGGCACACCTGTGCTCCCTTTGCACTTTTTTTTTTTTTAATGTTTATTCATTTTTGTGAGAGTGAGAGAGCGTGAACGGAGGAGGTACAGAGAGAGAGGAAGACACAGAATCCTAAGCAGACTCTAGGCTCTGAGCTGTCAGCACAGAGTCTGACATGGAGTGTGAACCCACGAACCACAATCATGACCTGAGCTGTAGTCAGACGCTTAACCGACCGAACCACTCAAGTGACCCCTTTGCACTTCTTTTGAATGCATTGTTTTTTATTTTTATTTTGTGCCACATAGTAATATAGTTAGTACATAATTTACATTTATCACCCATAAGAAATAAATTTGGTTCTGTTCTAATCAGTTTTTTACCAGATCTGACAGTTTCTACAATGCCATCATATGTTTTTCGATTAAATTAAATGCTTAGGTGATAGTTCTCCAATGTCAGACTTACTATGCCCATCAGTTATGCTCTTTGGTAGGTTCCCTACAGAAATGCCTACCCATGCATGTCAGATACAAATGCAAAAATATTCACAGCAGCATCATTCACAGTTCAAAATTAGAAATAACCCAAAAGATCTTCAGCAGTCAAATGGAGAAATATACACTGGGTATATTTGATGAAAGATGCCTGACACAAAAGAATACATACTGTAGTATTACATTTATGTGAAGGTCAAAACACTAAAATTATAGTGTATTATTTAGACATGCATATTTGGGTAGTGTGGCTATAAAGAAATGCAAGAAATTAAATACCACAAAGTCGGGACAGTGGTTACCTTTATGGGGTTTTTATTGGAAAGGGAAACATGGGAAGCTTTAGGGGGTTGTGGTTAGGGTCTTTTCTTTGTTTTATTTTTTCTTTATTTGAGACAGAGAGAGAGAGGGAGGGAGAAAGTCAGCAGGGGAGGGGCAGAGGGAGAGAGAGAGAATCTGGAGCAGGTTCCATGCTCAGCATAATCCCAGAATCCTGGGATCATGACCCTAGCTGAAACCAAGAGTCAGACGCTCCCAGGTGCCCTTGTGGTTAGGTTATGTTTCTTGATTTGAGCTGTAGTCATACAGACATTTGCTTTAAAAAAAAAATTATTAACCTGTACTTTTGTGTTTTGTGTCCCTCTCTGTATGTTATTTGTCACAATAAATAAGTATGGTTTTAAAAGAGGGGAAAAGAATAATTATCTCCCTAGAGTGTCCCTCAAAAAGAGGGAGTTTTTAAAAAGAAAGAAAATCCTGTACTTTATCTTTCAGTTGTGCCAGGCCAAATAGTTCTTTCAAGGCCTGCATTTATCATTATATGGAGGCTCTCGTCTGAGTCTCTGAGTAGCCTCTGACTTTTAGTGCTCCCAAAGAATTGAAGTGTTCACTCCAAGTTTGAGAACCAGTGGTTAGAAGCTTTTTTTAAAACAGTGTTCTTTTCAGGGTGCCTGAGTAGCTCAGTTGGTTGAGCATCCTACTCTTGATTTCAGCCCAGATCATGATCTGGGATTGAGCCCCGTGTGGTTGAGTGGGATTGAGCCTCACATTGCTCAGTGCAAAGCCTGCTTAGGATTCTCTCTCCCTCTCTCTATCTCTTTGCCCCTTCCCTTCTCTCTCTCTCTCTCTCTCTCTCTCTCTCTCTCTCTCTGAATAAATAAATAAACATTAAAAAAAAAAATAAAACAGTATCCCTTTTCTCAATTATTTGATTATAGGCCACTAATGACTCATCAGATTTGATCATCTAACCTTAAATGTTTCAATAGTGACAATAGCAGCAGATAATTATTATTTAGCACTTAGATACTAGTACTATGCAAAACTTTTTGCATATTTAATTCTTAGTTTTTTAGAATGATGAAAACATTCAAATAATTTTTCCAAGTTTGATCCCTTTAAAAATAGGTATTCAGTTCATTCATTCAGCAAATATTTATTAAGCATCTATTATGTATATACCAGGCATTATTTTAGCTGTAGGGGGTACAGAAATGAACAAGACAAAGAAAGATTTGCCTTCATGGAGTTTACAGTCTCTGGAGGAGACAAAAACTGATAAACTAATAACATGTCAAGTAGTGATACGTCCACTGAAGAAAAATAAAAGAATGTAAGCCAATAGGTAGCAACAAAGGTAACATAGGGAATTTGAACAGATTTGGGACTAAGCTAAGTGAGGAGTACATGTATCTGGGGAAAGAGTGTGTGAGAGAGAAACTGTGTGAAAACTAGAACTGGTCTGAAACTGCACTTTTAGAACAATAAAAATGTTTTCTTTCTTTTCTTTTCTTTTTTTTAAATAAAGGGCCAGGTAGTAAATATTTTAGGCTTTGCAGGCTATAAATTCTCAATTGCAACTACTAAACTCTGCCATTTTAGTGGAAAGCAGCCGAGGACAGTATGTACACGAATATATTCGGCTTTGTTCCTCTAAAACTTTATTTACCCAACAGGCAGCAGGCTGTTTTTGGCCCTGTGGGGCTTTAGTTGGCTGACCCCTGAGCTAGATAATATAGACTTTGTAAGGCATGGTAGGGACTTCAGATTTTTTCCTAAAGGTGAGCATTTTGAGTAATAAATTACCCTTTTTTAAAAAATTTCTTTCATGTTTATTTATTCTTGAGAGAGACAGAGACAGAGTGTGAGTGGGGGGGCGGGGGGGGGGGAGTGTCAGAGAGAGAGCGAGACACAGAATCTGAAGCAGGCTCCAGGCTGTGAGCTGTTAGCACAGAGCCCGACGCAGGGCTTGAACCCACAAACTGTGAGATCATGACCTGAGCCAAAGTCGGGCGCTTAACCTACTCAGCCACCCAGGTGCCCCAAGTAATAAATTACTCTTAATGTATGTTTATAATTTTTTAAACAAGGTGCTACTTAGATCGTCAACATACTAGAGAAAGATTGGAATGCCTTTCAAAGTCTGCATTTATATTATTATTTTGCTGTATTCATGTAACAACATTTGTGGAACCTGTTTTATATGTAAGAATTGTGTTGGGAATTAAATTATTGATGAGATAACTTCCTGCTGTCACTAGACTCTAAATTCCTATATTTATCACATTTACCTTGGTAATCCATGAGAAGTACTTAGTATTGCACCTGGCACACGGTAAATATTTGAAGGAATGAGTGTATTTCTCAAAAAGTTCATAGTATGTTGGGAAAGGTAGACATCAATAGATACCTGCAGTATAGCTTATTAGAGATGTGAATGATGGGCTATGGATGAGGAGAGGAGAGATACCAAATCAATCCAAGAGAAAGGAAGAGAAAATAAATTCCATTTTAAACATGGTGAGATTAAGTTCTCATGGGGTCACTAGGTGAAGATGTTTGGGAAGTAGTTAGACAGACGTGTTCTGAGACCTACGAGAGAGTTAGACTAGGCATCAACATTTAGAAGTTATGCAAATATAGCAGGTAGTTAATGCTATTAAAAGTGAATTTGTTGTTGATAGAGATCTTGAAGATTAATTAACACCTTTTTTTTTTTCCTGGTAGAACTAAAAAAATTTTTCACTCCCTTCATAAATATAGACAATGCTGCATTGAAAATCTGTACAATTGTCTCTTTCCAGGGTAATACATAAAATAGGGGCTGTGGGATCAAAGGACATGTCCTTTCAACATTTGCATAGGTGCTGTCAAAATTGCCCTCTAAAAATAAAATGATACCAATTTACACTCCCGCCAGAAGGACACAAGATTACTCTTTTACGCACCCCTCCTGGTACTGAATGTTTGCTGAACTGATAAGTGCATAAGGCCATGGCGTTGTTTCAGTGGGTAGACCCTGAACTCCACATGTTTACTGGACATTTGCTTTTCTTGGCCTATGAATTCAATGTTGTTATTCTTTGCCCCTTTTCTGTTGTGGTGTTTGACTTTTCTTATTCGTTTTTGAAGTGCCTCACATTTTCGCTTGCCATCCCCATACTCCCTTTCCTTCTTCCATGCTTCATTTTTCTACATTGCCTCCATCTGACATACTGTTTATTTCTTTATCCTCTTTCCCTCCTCACCCCATTAGAATGTATGAACCAGAAAGGCAGGGATCTTGTCATTTGTTCATTCTGATGTTTCCAGCACATAAGACAGTATCTGGCACATAGTAGGTAGCCCCTAATTAATTGTTCAATGAATGAATGAATGAATGAATAACCTCTTATCTGTTAATTTTTCAGATATTTTCTCTATGTCTGCCACTGGCCCATTAGCTGTGTTTTAGTGAGTGGTCGGTCATACAGAAAATTTTAATTTATATGAGGGCAGATCTGTCTGTCCTTTCACATATGGTTTTGTGTTCTGCATTATTATGCTTAAGGTCATTTTTTTAACCTTTGAACCCCCTCACCCATTCCTTTCACCCCCACCCCTCCTACCTTGTAACAACCAATCTGTTCTCTTATCTATGAGATTGTGTGTGTGTGTTTTTTTTTTAATTCCACATGTAAGTGAGATCATATGGTATTTATCTTTCTCTGTCTGACTTTATTTTACTTAGTATAATACCCTCAAGGTCCATCCATATTATCCCAAAAGGCAAGATTTCATTTTTTTAATGGCTAAGTAATATTCCATTGTGTGTATTTGTGCATACACATACACACCACATTTTCTTTATCCATTCATGCATCAGTGGACACTTAGGTTGTTTCCATATTTGGCTATTGTAAATAATGCTGCAATGAACACGGGGGTGCATATATCTTTTTGAGTTAGTGTTGGAAGAGAAAGTAGAGGGAATATTCCAGAAAATATAACAAAAAAGACATGAGCTGGTTTGAGGTTTTATTTTAGAAACAAAGGAGGAAGATCTAACATCTGAATAATAAGATTTCCAGAGTGTAGGAAGGGAGAGAGTGGGAGAAAAGAAATGAAACAGAATTTGTTAGAATAGAAGGTAATTTCCCAGAATGGAAGATAGGAGCTTCTAAACTGAAAGGATGCACTGAATGCTCAACATGGTATTTTTTTAAGTGTTTATTTCTTTATTTTGAGAGAGAGGAGAAAGAGAGAATCCCAAGCAGGCTCTGTGCTGTCAGCGCAGAGCCCCGCATGGGGCTTGATCTCATGAGTGGTGAGATCATGACCCGAACTGATATCAAGAGCCAGACACTTAACCAACTGAGCCACCTGTGAACCCCAACACAATATTATTGTATTGTATTGTATTGTATTGTATTGTATTGTATTGTATTGTATT